>NC_048298.1:110700374-110799025 GCF_013100865.1 Trachemys scripta elegans
TGGGAGCATAAGCTTTCGTGGGTAAGAACCTCACTTCTTCAGATGCAAGAAGTGAGGTTCTTACCCACGAAAGCTTATGCTCCCAATACTTCTGTTAGTCTTAAAGGTGCCACAGGACCCTCTGTTGCTTTCATCAGCTGATAAAGTATGATGGGGCAAGTAGGGGGTATCGTTTTTCACTTCTGACACAGCCACCTCTTGTAACTAAACTGCACTCTACAGTGCAAACAAAAGACTTCCAGAAGATGAATGGTTCTTATTATATGCTTCACAACTCAAGGGGGCTGGAGATGGTATGCTTTCTCTTCTCATTTTTTAGACCATCGTTGAATACACTTTTCAAGAGAGGAGTTTTAATAACTACCATGCATCACGACAAAGGATCTAGTCCCTCGGAAAGAGGAATTCACAGTAGGCAATGTTGCTTGAATTTGATAATTAGTTATGGCCTTTCAAAAAATGAGAAATAAGTTCAGTGTAACAGTACTAAAGGGTTAAAACTATGAAACAAAATAATGAGTCATCAGGGTAATGAGTGAACATTTGGTTAAGTTGTGTTCTACTGCCGTGTTCTCCTGGGGCATGATTATCGGAAGCAGAACAATACGTAAGAGAAGAAAAGAAGAAAATCTTGCATTCCCAATGTACACAAAACTCATGCTCGCTTCAGTGGGCGTTTCAGGTGAGCAAGGAGTGCAGGATTGGGCCCCATTTTATTTAAAAGGGCTGAATCTTATTAATCTCATAGCAGGTATAAAGTACAAATCTATCATATTCTCTCATTTCAGCTGTGCCCAATAACCCAACTCTGGGCTTAATTCTACACTCTGGTACACCAGTTTTATGGCCAGCAAAGTCAGGTGTAAAACTGTTGTAACAGAAAATTTGATCCTCCTCAATCTCTGCTTTGTCTGTCACTTCACAGTAACATGGAGGACCTGCTCCTATAGTCCTAAAAGCAATGAGATAACTCATGAGACAAAGGGACTGAGTGTTTGGGCCCTTAATCTTAAAACGCCTGCCTATTAGTGATAAATTAACCACACAGTGCTAGGAACTCAATGTTATTTCAAGCCCAAATATTCTCAAAGTTCAAACCACTTCATATTCTTGCAGTCTATGCTCCAGTCTGGATATAAGTCTCTCTATGAATGCAGTCTCCCGAAGCTGGGATTTCCATGGCAGTTTTACAGGCAGGAAAATACAAGAGATCAGAGTTTCTCAAAAGCTTTCCCATACTTGGATTCAGTCAGCTATGAATAATCATGAGAGCAGTCCCTCTTGTGGTATTTTGCTGCTTCTGTTTCTGGCATGTGCAAAACTTTAAAAAAGTTCGCTGAACTTTTCTGAATGTCACCAAAACCCCCCACAAAACACCCACCACCCACTTTGGGGTCAATATAGTACAAAATTCAGGTTAGTTCTTAATTTCTCGATATCCTTGCTGCAGATATTTCATTTGTAAAAGCAGCCCGTTAATGTCAAATATTTCCAGTCCAGCATTCAGAGATTAGGAGTTTATTGCAACAGCTGTAATCGTCATGTATTTCAAGGGAAATATATTAGGAGATATTTTACATGTATTTTCTTCTATTAACATAAATGCTAGCATGTTACCCAATACAGTGAAATAGCAGGGCATAAATTACTCAATAAAGTTCTTAATCGGTAAGACCTAAAGGAAAAGCGAAGTTAAATTAAGATTTCAGGTTTAAAGTTTTATGTGAGTTGTGAATGTTTTCTAGACCCAGTTCTTCCTTCTGGCATTGGAAATAGCAAAAATGCCGGGGGATTGATAACAGGATATGGGGTCTTTCACCACAAGGCCAGTTCTTTCTCATTCAACAAGTCACCACTGTCTGATAGTTGTTTGATGGTTTATATAAAGTGAGGTGCTGAAGCTCAGTCAAGCTCCAAGTAGATATTAGAACAGGCTGGAACCACAACCTCAGATCTGAACTTCATAGGCCAAATGTTCCTGTCCATTTAGGGCAGGTTTGTGATAGTCTCTTGATCCAAAGTTGCTCGAAGCTGGTGTAATTAGCCAGGAAGGGTTCCCATAGCATGGGGCCCCTAGTTTATGAGAAAAGGGACATGGGTAAAGCAACTCTATGCGCCAGAGATCCTCGGGCTGCTCTAATGATCCTTGGGGACCGTTGGCAGCTGGCACAGGTCAGGCTGTTCTAATCTGCTCCAGGAGACTGGTGTGACCCTGAGCTGACTAAGAATCTACTTGGGAGTTTGAAGTCCCGCTCTAAATCTGACCCTTCCTGAAGTTCATGGTGTTTTGATTAAGCCTCTTGTAAAGACTGGTTTTAGACACCAAGTCTGACCCAGGGTTTCAGTTTAGTCCCCTCTCTAGAAGAGAGCAATCCAAACTACTGAACAAAAAAGCAACCATGACGAGCCCGAGTTGGAAGTTTCAGCAGAGAGTCCAAGGCTTCCACTGGTATGAAGACGGAACTCGCCTCTCACCCATTCAGAGGATCCCTCCAAGGCTAGTAGCAGTTGCCACCTGGGGCAGCTTGCTCTGTCATTCCTCATACAGTATGTATGTTGTGTATGAAGACCTCACTCTCCAGGGCCATCAGTTCAGCAGCTGTCGCTGCCACTAATTGCATATATAATTGAGAATTTGCTTATGCCTTATTAAAGTACACACCAAAGCTGGTACTGTTGATGACATCTGAACATTCTTGACATTTACTCGGAACTATGGCCTGGATTCAGCAAGGTATTTAATTTTAATAGGCAGCTCTTATATGAAAATAGAATACCAGAGCATCTGGGATAATCAAGTAGAGTTTGTAATAGATTATTTTTAAACACCTAATACTATAACTAAACTTCCATAAATAAGTCTTTAACCATTTATTATTATTTTATTAAGGTATAATAAGAGTCTAACTAAATGTGTGTAACATCCTATAGAAGCCAATGCGACTACTCAAAGTTAAACACACATGTTCTAATACCTTGCTGAATCGAAGTCTATAACAATACAGTGTATAAATCCTGCACATGTGATAGTGCAGCTGTTTGGATGAAATAAAGGAGATTGTAATTAATGATGATTCATCCAAACATTTTGGGAAATCCCTTCAAGTAAGATTCCCAAATATACATTTAATTTAGATTTAGTTAGACTGTTAATGTACTTTAATAATCTGTTCAAAAATAATCAGCCTCAAACTCTACTTGTTTGTCTCAAATGTTCTGGTTTAAGTGGTATATTTTCATATAAGAGCTGCCTATTTAAATTAAATGTAAACATATTTGAGATCTGTGACTAAGACCATGTCTACACTACAGATTTTTGTCGGCATAGCTGTCAGTGAGTAGTTTAAGAGGTGTGATTATGGTGACCAGATGTCCCGATTTTATAGGGACAGTCTCGATATTTGGGGCTTTGTCTTGTATAGGCCCCTATTACCCCCCACACACACACCCCGTCCCAATTTTTCACACTTGCTATCTGCTCACCCTAGGTGTGATCCCTGTCTGACATAGCTGTGCCGGCAAGAAGTCCCTAGTGTAGGGACTACAGCTGTACTGGCAAAGCTGTGCTTTTACTGGTATAGCTTGTTTTGTTCAGGGTGGGGTCGTCTAGCTGTACTTGCACAAAGCACAGCTTTGCTGGTATAGCTCTGTCCATAGTACGAGTGCTTTGCCAGTATAGTATACAGGTATTCCTATGCCAGTATAGTGCTCCTAGTGTAGACATGGCCTTAGGCTGACCAGTTGCTATTCAGCTTTTGTTATTATTTATATTGAAGCGACTTCTGTGGGACCACTCATGCTTAAGTACTTTGATGGACTGAACTAAAGTGGTGGGCACATGGCAGGATCAAATCCCTAACACTTAGGAGAACAAAACTTTTTAAAAAAACACTTTTTTGCCTTTATCTCCTTTGACATCTCTCCCTGATGAACAATGTGGCCAAAGTTCCCCTCCTGAGTTCTGAATAGTGTCCTAAATACATGAGCACAGGCAGTTTGATCCCGGGGCCTCACTGGATACTTTACTGCATCTGCCTTTGCCTTTCACTTGCCGAGTCTGCAGTTCTGTTTGGTGAATGAGCAGACTAATCTTACAAGTCTTGAAGAATGAAATAATGGGAAGGCAATGCATGAGGAGAGAAGACATATTACTGCTACTGGCACTATCACACCTACGTGTGTTATTTCTTTCTGTACTTTCTACTCACCCCAAATCCACCTTTTCACCCCATTCCTCTTTCTCGTTCTCTAGGCTTTTCAGTTTGACTGGCTATCTATTTCCTTTTCTAAACCCTGTCCACATTGCTCTGAACTTGTGTTAAGAGATGGGCAAATTTCAGGCAATTAGAGAAAAAACAGCTTTTTTTCAAACCTTATTTGCCCAAATCAATGTAGTAAAATTCTCACTATCGTGGAGAATGCTATATCATCTTTTTCCCTAAGTGCACAAGTATGTGTAACACTCACTAACATGCTCACACACACACTTATTAAATAGAACTTTCAGATACTCTCAGAAAGAAAACAAAAAGTTAAAAGTTTTGGGAGGGTTGTGTGCTATAAATCCATCAATAACTGAACAACATCTATATTTGACTCATCTTTATTTCTGTGTCCCACATATTGGCTGCCTCGTATCTTTTTTTAGACAATTTTCTCCCTTGTATAAGAGGTGATAAGCAGCCAAGTTGGAACAAGGTCTGCTGAGCAGAGCACTGCAGTGTGTTGGGACTGTGGGTCTAGGCAGCCGCTCTAGCTCCCACAGTTGGTTCCAGGAAAGAATCAGGGAGATATGAAAACATTTAAATTTCCCACATTTAGCAAAGTTATTTTTGTATATTAAAGCCCAACCATAGACTAGATTCTCTCCTAGCATTTTGTTTTGATTTCAAAAATGTTTTATTTTGTATTATAAAAAAATGGAAATGAAAAGTCATTTCTAAATGAAAAATGGAAATGTTTCATTCCAAAAATGTCAGAATGGGATGTTTTGATGTTGTCAGAACTCTTCCCCTCCCTCCCCCGTCTTCTCCCAAAAGAGAATTCCAGCAAAATCAACCTGATTTCATGAAGCATTTCAATTTTGACAGAACTGCACGTTCTGATGGAATATGGTTCCCTCAAAGTTTCTCTGACCAGCTTTACCTAACATGTCTAATATGTAGAGTTGGATTCTAGGAGACAAGACTGCTATCTTTTTATCCCAGGTCTTCCATTGACTTACTGGGTGATCTGGGGTACATTGCTGCAATTTTTGTTCCTCAGTTTCCCCATCATCAAAGTGGGTACAATAACACCTCTCTCTCAGAGGGCTATGAGAATGAATCAGTATCGGTAAAGCTTTTTGAGGTACTACACGCTACCATATTACTGAAAATGAGTAGTAGCAATATTATTATACAGAAGGCTAGAATCCAGGATGTGGGACTCTTATGAGAGACGTCATGAATGGACAGTTTAAGGATGAGCTTGTTATAATGTAAAAATAAGACTATTTTCCTCTCTCTTTTAAGATTATTTAAGTGTGTAGTTTGAAGATTTTAGAAAATACTACTAGTTTGGGGTCACATAGTCTATTGCATTCTACATAGTCTATGCTGCATTCATCACCATAGTATCTGAGCACCTTCCAGTGGTCTTCTCAGCAACATGACTAACATCTGTCACTGTGTTTGTTCTCACATCCTCTCCCCAAGGACAGAAGTGTGTGCAGTGGAGCGTTTTGCTTTGGAATATGGTTTGTTCTCATTACCGTATGCATGTGACACAATGTACTCTTATTTCTGAATAATATCGGAAGAGATGAGGAGGCGGAGAAGCAGGGCAGGAAGGAGACTGACTAGTGCCTCTTTGAGTGCAATGTATTTGGTCTGTTATTTACAACCCAAAATTTATTATTCATCTTCTCCTTGAAACACATTGAACAAACCATAAGGTGCTTAGCTAGGGACAATGGACTGTGTTGTTCTTTAGATAGCACCAAGCGACAGCAAGCAGCTCTGAAGTGATGACATATCCACAGCATGAATCAGTAATCTCATCTTGTTACTTGGCTCTCTTTTGTACTGCTTCTGCTGCACGCTGTTTCCAGGCATTAAAATGGCAGCTGGCACCAGTGAAAGGTGAGTCATAATCAGTGAGTAATAAAAGGTAGGGTATATTTTTAAGTCTGTATTTATGCCCTAGAACTAAGGAACTGATGAGAAATAAATTTGCCTCAGCTCTACCTCTTTCCCAAAAAGGATGTATCTTATTGAGGACATCAGTAGATGCAACGCGCTAGAAGACAAGGAATTACACTTGCTTATGTCAGCATTGAATTTGACCACAAATTGTCCCGGCCCTCCTTATGTCTGTGGATTCCTCCTTAGAGCCAACTAGACACTTGACCCTCACCCTGCTCACTCTCCATGTATCTCCTCCCAGAAACTGTTGCAAATTGACTCACCCGCTCCCTGTTATTGTCTCTGTCCTCCTCTGTTCACCCATCTCCCTGCACCAGCTTCTCAGCTTGTTCCCTCCTAGACTTCAACCTCCACATGGCCCAACTTCCTCTACTAGTTCCCAGCCCTACTGAGCGGGGTGGTTGGTTATGAACTTATTTAAGACAAGTGTCCCAACCCGAGTAGATATTCCTTCATCCCACTGCATAGCACAGACATTTAACACTGAAACTAGACAGTTTCCATCCATCATCCAGAGTTAGGATGAAACAGAAAATGGTTGGACCTTTCATCAAAGCCTCAAATTAAAATGAACACAATTGTGCTTCGAGGTTTAAAGTTCAAATAACATCTTTATTCTCCTGGGCACCTTGGCCTGTAATGTTTTCAGTCTGATGTAAGCACACAAACATACCCTTGTTGGGAATATATTTTTATTTCTGTTTGCTCTTTCTGACCACAAATTTAAGTCTGGCCAACAAAGAGGAAGCCACACCCTCTAGTAGAGTGTGATTCAGGAATGATTAGCATAAACAACCTTAATATGATTAATGTAAATGAGAATACCACATGCTATTACACTCAGCAATTTAAGCTGGAAGCAGAAATGTGAAAATAACATGAGAATAGCTACTTCTTTGGAATTTCTCACTTGGATGAAACCAGGACAAAGAACCCTCAAAAATCTCAAGAAAGAACCTGACTTCCAGCCTAAGAAAGTTGTGTTTCCAATTCTTATCATTTTATTTTTTGTGCTTGTCTTGAAGTCTCAGCTCCAAGAGTTATATTTCAGCATGAGCACTGTACCCTTTGTAGTCTATTTTGTAATTGAAATCTATATATTTGAAAATGTAGAAAACACCCAAAAATATTTAAATAAATAGTATTCTATTATTAACAGTGCGATTCATCACAATTATTTTTTTTAATTGCATGATTAATTGTGATTAATTTTTTTAATCACTTGACAGCCCTAGAATTATCATGATTTCCATAGGTTTGCAGTGCTGTGCTAAGAGAGTGTGGAATTGGAGTACTTGGAAGAGAATTATTTAATGGACCAGATCCTCCACTGATGTAAATTGGGGTAGCTTCATTAACTTCATCAGAGCTACCCCAGCTGAGTATCTGGCCCATTATTTGTTAAGTTCCAATATTGTATGATAAACATTGCAAAAACAAAGTGAAAGACACCATCCATGGACCATGAAGCTACAATCACTACATCTCAGAGAGGGCCAGATCCTGCAGGCCCTCTGCTACAGCACACAGAACTCCCAGCGAAGACGTGAGAGTTCCACAAGATAAAGAAGACTTGCAGGATCAGGCCAAAAACTTGCGGCACATTTGAGAAAGTGTTGAGAAAATGAAAGAAAATGCCCAAAAATGCCTGAGAAATAGGTAAGAAGAGAGAACCTAAGAAATACCTGCCTGGTCTGAACAGGTGGGTGAGGAATAAAGCATAGAACTGATACAGCCTGATTATCCTCTCTCACGCACTGGTCTAAATCAGGTGTAACTTCACTGAGGTGCAGAAGTAGCATAAAGAAGCCTTGGTGTCTTGTCTCTTTGCCTTCTAGGGAATATACTATAAAAACCGAACTAAATGATTGCTCGAGGTCACTGTAGTTTCATTATTCTTTTACAGATTCTGTTTCCCAGCAACTTAGAAGTCCATGAAAGTCCCTCAAGAACTCTTATGGGAAGGAACAACTGAGAGCTAGCAACGTACTAGCAATGTGCTCTTGGCTTTCATAGATTTCATTTCCATCTCCTTTCATGTTTCAGCATCATCTGGCAAATGTAAAACCAGCTGACAACACATGGATATTCAGGTGAAGTTTGCAGGAGCAGGTTTTTAAATACCCTTTACACTTTCTCGTCATAAAGCCAGCATTACAGATTCACAGTGTGCTTCTCCTCTTTATTAAAAGCCTGCCCTTTAATATTTTAAAGCTTTTTAAATGGCATGCCAATATAATGGCTGCCTGCAACTTGCAATACCTCATGTCCTGGATGTGTTGTGGCATAATTCTAATGGGTAATTACATTCTGCCTATTTGACATTCCCTCTCAAGTTTCAACTCAAGAAGCTATTCCTCACTTTTTTACAGGTTTTTCTATGTTATCCCAGCACCTCATTTGCATTAATTATTTATCCTCATGATCCTACTGTATTATGGGCCAGATTTTCAAGAGCTGAAGGCCAGATTTTTGACTGCTCCACACCCACAGTTGGGGGTCAATTTTTCACAAGAGCTCATCCTTCACTGAGGCACGTAAATAAGGATCAGATTCTCAAAGGTTCCCAGCACTCGGAATCTCCTATTGTGACACTTATGGCCAGATTTTCAAAGGAGCTCAGTATTCAATGTGCTAAACTCTTTCGTAAATCTGTCCACTTATTTTGTTGGCTAAATGGGAGCTGAGTTCTTTGGAAAAATCTAGCACTGATTGTGGGTGATGAGGTCTTTTCATATTCTGGACATATGTGGTAGGGATCATTCCATTTCTGCAGAGGCAAACTGAGAGACAGGTTAAGGCCCTGATGCAGCAGAGCACTTAAGCACATGCTTAACTTTAAGTACATGAGCCAGCAGAGACAAGAACAGTACCTAGACTTTCTGATTCCCAGTTTATTGCCTTCACCCCAAAATCATCCATTTTTTTCATCTTCCCTCCTTAAAATCTTACCTGGGGTGGTTTTGGCTCATAATGGTGTCTGTGTTCAACCCCAGAGACAGCTGCATTCCACTGTGTGTGAGGTGAGCGGTAGCAAACGTGCAGCCTGTGAAGCACTTGGATTCTTTGTTTTAGCTCAACTGTTAGATCTGTTGTATGTGGTCATAGGGCTGTAGCCACAATTTACACAACATGGGACAAGACGTGTATATCTACCCTGATATAATGCGACTCGATATAACACAAATTCGGATATAACGCGGTAAAGCAGTGCTCCGGGGGGGAGGGGCTGTGCGCTCCAACGGATCAAAGCAAGTTTGATATAACGCGGTTTCAACTATAACGCGGTAAGGAGGAAGGAAACCTTACTAATTTTCAATGGTTCTCCTGCCTGGGTCCCATGGTCAAGCCAGTCCTAGGAAAAACATGCCTGATAGCAGCCCTGTATTGACCATGAGACTCCCAGACAGTTTGTGTCCCCCACTACAATTATATGTGCTACATACACACAGTGGAACAAATTCATCCTTGGTGGAATTCCACTGAGGAGCAAGTCAGCTCCCAAGGGTGAAATCCTAGTCCTACTGAAATCAATGACAAATTTCCCATTGACTTCAGTGGGGCTAGGAGTTTACTGAAAATGAGGGACTCTAACTGGTTAAGTGTGGTTGGCTATCACTTGGTAACCAGAAGCCAAAACTCATTCTTAAAAGTTTGATTGTCCCACAACCCTGCTTCGCCCAGAAAACGTACACAAAGAAAATGTTGAAAGCACTTGCATTTGAGCTCCAAACAGAATGAATATGGCCCAGCGTTTTTCAAAAGCAGCTGCAGATATTGGATGCCTCTGTTTTTAGGGGCCCAATTTGAGACACCAAGGGCCAGATTTGCAGAGGTGCTGTGTACTCATAACTCCAGCTGAGGCCGATGGGAGTCACGGGCGCTTGTCACTTCTGAAATCAGGCTCAAGGTATCTCAGATTGGGCTCAGAATCCTGATGCTGGTGAAAGCCTGGATTGAGAGAACTTCATCCTCTCCCATTAGCTCTGCATTCCTTTTGCATAAATAATTCCTAATCCAGTTCTTTCCTCCACAAGGTATTTTCCATTTTTAAAAACCTGCAGTCTGGCCTCGTTAATGTGACAGATTGGAAAGTGCAAGAGGTTCTGTAGAGGAACTTCTTTCTGATGAAACATTTATAAGGTGCTGCATGGCTTCAGAAAGCAAGGCTTAAAGAGAGGCCTTTTCAAAAAACACAAGCAAGCTTTCCACATTGAATTTCAAGCAGCAAAAGCCTGAGTAGAGTAACCCACTGCTCTTCCAAAAATAACCACAAAGGAAAGAACAAAAGGAAAAATACAACTATCTAGGTTAGACAGCTATGGTGAACTTAATCCTTTTAATTACTCAAGGCCAGGTGTACTGGCCATAGTAAGGGGCAGTGATTAGTTTGTAAAATACCTAGGGTGTGAGAAAGCACATACAGATCTCCTTGGTTCAGAGAGAGCTCAGAGTTAAACATGATCATTTAGGCCCTGATTCAGCAAGTCACTTAAGGACAGGCTGAGCTTTAAGCATGAGTAGTTCCATTGAAGTCAGTGCCCTCAAAAAAATCACTGAGACTAGCCATGTCTCTAAAGTTAGGCACAAATTTAAAATTAGGCATGTGCTTAAGGACATGCTTAAGGAAGCAATAATTCACAGAAAATGGCATAGAAGGACCATGGCGAAGGTCATAACTAGCTAGAACACTGTAAAGTGTTCTGAAAAAGGAACAATAGTTAAACTGGGATAGGAGTAGGGACACGGGGCTGTTATTTCTGGGTTTCCCCAGCCTCTGATGGCCCTTTACTCCTATAGTATGTAATGTAGTGCTATCCTAGAAACTATTGGGATGTTTAAGTAATATTCTGCACTTATAAGACCTTACCTGTATAGGTATCAAAGCACTTTGCAAAGATGGCAAGGTATAATTATCCTCGTTTTACAGTTGGGAAACTGAGGCAGGAATCACTTAAATGACTTGTCCAAGGTCACAGGCAGATTTAGAAAGAAACCCCAGTCCTGGACTCTAACTGTTAGGCAGCACTTCCTCCCAATGCATGATGGCACTTACAGACCCCCTCAAATTCTAAGTCTTTCGGGCCCTATACACCTGGCCTTTACATTGCTGCAGCCAGAATGTGGATTTGTGCAGCTGTCTGCTGTTTCCTGTTTCTTTAGCTGGAACAATCACATCTTCCTGTTTATGCACTTAACATCGGTGCTAGAAACACTGAACTATAAAGTCCAGTCTGGAGTGTTACCTAACACTTGCTAGTGTGACAAGTGACAGTGGGGTGCGTCTCTAGAGCTGATGTGAAGGAGGAGGCTTAACTTCATATTCTGAGGTCCTGAATCAATGTGATGTCTACCTGGAAGTGAATGCATTTAGCTAGCTCTTGGTTTTACTAGATTGCTTCTTACTGTTTAAACTGATCCTAATTATTTTCCAAGTTATAGTAACAATTATATTTTATACCTCAAGAGCATCATCCATCTTAGAACCTCATAAAATTCCTGTGAGACAGGGAATGACTACAATTCCCATTTTACAAATAGGAAACTGAAACAAGGAGGTTGCCAAAGATCACACCAGAATTCTAAAGTTGGAAGGGGAGAATTTAACAGATGGCCACTTTAGCAGGAGAGAGAATAGAGGTGTTAATCCTGGCCGAATTCCATCAGGTACCTTCCATTCTGCCAACCTGCATTCTCTTGGAAGTTCAAATAGATATAGACTTCTTCAGGGACCGGCGAGACAGCATGGAGAAAATAAGAAATGATCCAAACCTACATTCCGAACTCAAGCCAAACCTTTTTCGGGCTCAAAAAATTTCTGGTTATTTTTGTTTATCATTTTTTGTTATGAACTTCTGTGCTTCCATGTTCCAGTTCAACCATAGACAGGAGGCACCAGAAATCTCACTGGAAGGGTATTCTGGTGTGATTTCCAACCCAATTTCACAGCCCAAAGAGATGTCCAACTACTTAAGATAAACATCTGAACTTCTGGCTGTTTATTTGAATCAGCCCTCTGGAGGTTCATGTTTTACTAGTAAAATCTCTCCTAGTAGGAAGATGAGAATTTCATAACAAAATTAGATGCAGAACATTCAGGTTTTTTTGCTTTTTGATTTCTTGTTTGTTTGCTAAACCAATGTTCAGGGATTTTTTTCCTCATCATTGACTTTGAGGCCTCTCCCTCTTCCACAGCCCCAGCTATCAACTCTCGAAGGGTGAAATTTGCTCTGGTGTAGTAGAGCTGCCAAATCAAATTATGCCAAATCACCACTTAGGTTCTACTTTGAAGGCTGAAATGGTGCATGGGCCTATGTCACTCTGAGACAGCATCTCAGAATAACAGACCTCAGTAAATGAGGCCAGAGACTTTGCCCAGTAATGGGAAGACCACGAGGCAACATATTTAACCATGGCAGTGAATGGTTGACCATTGTTTAGCAATTGTTTCACCATGGCTCAAGTGGCGTGTGGATCAAGGGGTGAGGGCTCAAAATCTCTCAGGGCAGACCTGCCTTTGCACACATTTGGCCAAATTCCATGTTGAGGTACATCCAGTACAAACTGATTGGCTTTACTGGGCAAAACTGAAAACTGGACAGCATGCAAGACTATAGCAGAAGATTTATTAATAAGCTAAATAATACATTTATTTATAAATCCTCAGAAAATTCAGTCTTCACTCACAGAGTACGTGCTATAATTTTGGGCAGATACACTTTATTCTTCATTTTTTAAAAATTAGGTTGAATTTCTGCTTTAAATGCAAATCTCAGCACAGCCTTAATTGAGGAACTGATATATTGCCTCCATAACTTCATATACTCTGAGTTGAAAGGCTCAAGTTTTGTTGACCAACTCAGTATGTTAATATCAACTTTAACTGTAAGGACTGTATGTTCCCCTTTTGCAGAAGCCAAAGCTTACTGCAAAAAAAAAAAATCTATTCAATATTTGTATATGATGTTATTTTGCCTCCCATCTATTTCATTGCATTTAAATACCAAATTGATAAGGATCTGTAATAGGGTGTAAATGTGCTTTCTAAACTAAGGATCCTATAGGCCAGGCATAGTCCTGATTCTCATGAAGTTCCAAATAAGGGCATTCTGGGAGATGTAGTCTGAAGAGGCTGATGGGAGGTGTAGTCAATGGGTCATGTGACTGAGATCAGGGGATGGGTGGACTATATATTGCAAACACTGCTCTCTTTGGGAAAGACCTGGAGTGTATTTCTCCAGCAAGAGAGATGAGTGAAACAGCCCAGGAAAAGGGCATGTGTAGAGCTTGGGGAAGAAACCTAGAATGAGGCTGATGAAAAGAAAGAAATCCAAGGAGAGAGAGAGCTAGTGAAGTAAAAGGCCTAGGACTATGCAGTAGTTCTGTGGGCTTGAGGCCTGAAGAAACCCCCTCTTCACTCTTCTGTCTCACATGGGGTGAAGCTAATGGCCTGTGGAAGGCCAAAGAAAGAACTGTTCAGTCCTGCATCAACAAGAAAGAGACTATTGAGCCTGGGGAGGGTAAAGAGCATTGTGTCAATTGGGTAGAAGATTAATGAGCCCCCGGGAGAGCATTTTCTTTGTTTTGTCAGGGACTTGGTTTGCTCCAGATGAGGTGGACTGTTGTTTTGTCTGGAAACCAAAAAGCACTAAACCTATCACTGAGGGAGACCTGAAGGGAATTGGAGGTGGTGACACTGGAAAGGTAAGAACCCAGTACAGTGCATGATAAATAGCAAAAGTCTACATTGGGGGTGTATGACTAAGAAAAACTAAAGAGTTGAACCTATGGAAAGCATGCATGAGAATCTTAGGCGCTTCCATATGTATGTGTACAATAGTAGGAGATGGTCAAAATAGGCATAAGTGCCGAGAAACCATTCAAGCGTCTTGCTATCTGAGATGAAGCACCCAAACCTACAATACTTCCCAATGCCCTGCCCTGTGCCTCCCCACTCACTGTTTTTGAAAATCCATTGTTTTTACAATGTATTAAGATGCACCTTGTTGTCACTGCAGCAGTAGTTTGTCTTGCTGTGCCTCTTCTGTAGCAAATTTGATTTGTCTAAAGGATTTGATACATGGTAATGAGTTGGGTTTTTTTTCTGTCTTCTCCCATATTTCCACCAATCACACTCCCATTTGCGGTGCCTGCTGACTTGTGGTGATCTTCTGCTTAGTACCAATTTTCTTTGATGTGGCTGAGGCAGTGTAAAACTGCCAGTGAAGAGTTATGAGCTGTGACATGAACCAGTAGGGGATTTAAGGGAAGGATGTGTCCTCTTTCCAGAAGCGGAGAGAGGCAAAGCGAAAGGCTCTGGGGACAGCAGCCCAGGCTGGTCAGGGAAATCACTTTGTTTTGTGTTACTCATGAGTAGAGCTGTAGAGAATTTTCAACTACTGATTCATCCAAATCTAAATGTTCCATGGGCAGGTGTTAATTTTGATAAAATCTCTTGTTCTGAAGAGGAAAAAAATTGAAATCCAAGCATTTTGATAAGGTTTTTGATCTGAAATTGTATTATATTGTGTAAGAAAAATAAATAAAATAAAAATATTTTAAAACGAAAACAATCCATTTCAATTGACCCAAACCAACATTGTTCAGAAATGGCAATGGGAAATCTTGAAATGTTTAACTTCAGAATGAAAATACACTTCTAAATGTGAGAATTTCCTGCTAAATGGAAAATCCATGTTTAGACCAGCTCTACTTTTGATCGTGTATTTAATAAAAAGTGCCCTGAAATGGACTAGTTCCTTCCTGTACCAGGGAGATAGCATGCCACCATTGTAAACTGGTGGGCTTATAAGACTACTTTGAATCACATGTCAGCTTTTGAGGCTGCATTTGTAAGTTACAATGCCTTTCATCAATCCATGATGCACAAGTTCTGGGAGAAGATAACCCTATGCAAGGAAAGACTCCTCCTAAAAACCTGGATGATCACTATCTCTTCTAAAAACTAATACTTATTCCTTATATTTCAGTCCTGTGTATTGTGGTGATGGCTTTTTATAACAAAGCCTAAACTGTGGCCTGCATGCCTCCGAATATGATACATGAGCAGTTGTGTGTGCTGAACGAGCATTTATCAGACAGTCTGTCATTCTGAGATGTTATAAAACTAGCTCTCCCTCTATTTTATTCTTTTTAATCATCAGCTTCTGCTCCAGGAGAAGGCCAAGCAAATTCAATGACATTTAGCATCCATGTAATGCAGCTGCTGCTTTTTTCTTTTAAGTGTAGGGTTTTGATTTTTAAACACTGCAATAAATGTCAAGGGAGATTTGCTTGTCATTGAGGACAGGACTGCATTGAACGTGAAACATCTTTGGAGACAAAAGTGCTTTTTGTTCATTTAGATGTTTGTGATGAACTCCTTCTGGGTTGGATGTGTTTCCTTTGTTCACTTGGATTCAGCCTAATTAGGGCAATAAACTCGATTTCTAGTCAAACTGACATAAAGCAGTTTTATCAAGATGCAGATGGTTCTTCATATAGAAATGCCACTTCATACTAGAAACATATAAGGTACTTAATGTTCTTGTGTGCAGGGTCAGGGCTGGATTCAGACTAAATGAGGGGCTGGAGCCACCAGACTTTCAGGATCTTCTCCCATCACCTGTGAAGGGAAACCCACTAGCACTAAAGTGCCACAAGATCCTTGTGCTTAGGGATTGGTGAGACCTCTCTGCCAGAGAAAGCGGAACACCAACATGTTCACTCAGCACTGTTTTCCTTCCCACACTTCTGGGACTGATCTAAGAATTCTGGTTCGAACTGGTTACTTAAAGGCATATCCCCACTAGGTAAGTATGAAGGGCCAATTTTGTCATGATTCTCCACTGGCTGCACGGGGTTTTAGCCACACAATGTATACTGGCACTAATGAGCGATGGGCACATGCCCTGCACAAATTGAAGCCAAATACACCTAAAGATGACCTATATTTGGCTTTCTTCAATATATCAAATATTTAGAGTGTTTAGCTGATGTATTGCAATGCTATTCTCAACCGCTCTTAATTTCTGCTCTCCCTTCTATCCTAGCTAGTCTTCTACTTTGTTCCATGTCTCTGCAATATAATAAGATATCAGCTGCTTCTGCTGTTCTATTCTAGGGACCAATGCAATGCTTTCTTGTTCCCCATTACTGGGCCTGCTGCCTGGCTCTCTGTGTGATACAGGCACAGCAGGATGCACAGCTAAGTGGTGATTGGAGGGGGAGGGACAAACCCTGCGGACTAGGAGCTTCTGAGAAGTGCGTCCATGGTGTAAGGAGAAAGGCGAGGGGAGGAAAGGGGGGCTGAGGAAAAAGTGAAACAGGAAGGAGAGCATACAGATCCTGGAGGAGGGCGCATTGAGAGGCAAGGCCTGTCTTTATGTTACTTATTTGAGCCTAGCACAATATGGCTGTCATCTGGGTCATTATGTAAGCGGGGGAATGGTCCCGCTATTGTGGGGAACTTTCCGGGCTTCTGCACTACCCCGGTGAAGAGGGCTAGCGAAAGGATCCGAGTCCTCGCTCCCACTTCCTTTACCCAGAGGCCTCCCTGCCCTTGAGGACTTCCCTTCCACTCTCCTGTCTGGCAGAGTCCTCATAAACCCCGACAAGGCTGGGCCCAGGATTCCTGGGGGGCTCGACCCCCAACCCTGCGGTGGTCACCCAGGACAGGGGCTAGGGTGTCCCCACTCCGGGGTACTCTCTCTGCACTGGGCACCTCCCTGACCCACTGATCATTTCATACAATTTAAAGCAAATACAAGTTGTTTAATTAACAATTAATTTTAAAAAAAGAATAAGGAAAAATGGGAAAGGTTAGAGGAAAACACATCACCCTGCTCTGTGGCAGGGAACATTACAACCAGTGTCTCTGGAACGTCAGGGCAGTTCAATCTGTTCCTTGTAGGTCCCAGGCCTGCTTCTCAGGCCCTGTCTGTGCTGCAGAGACGCTGTGGATTGGACACTTGCTCTGGCGGTGGCCACACGCTCTCAGGCTCTAGGTGGCAGGACCCTTTTTCCCAGCGTCGCCCCTGCCCAGTCGGGGTTATGATCCCCCTGCAAGTCTGGCCTGCAAGGCCTCTTGGCTGAGGCGTCTCCCTGTGCTGGGCCCACTGCCCAGGGTCCCCCTCACTCTCCCCAGCTGCTCACCGCACTCGGACTGCACACGGCTCCGGACTGCCCCAGCCCCAGCTCCGGACTGCTCCAGCCTCAGCTCCAGCTCCGGACTGCCTCAGCCCCAGCTCTGGACTGCTCCAGCCTCAGCCCCAGCTCCGGACTGCTCCAGCCCCAGCTCCAGCTCCACTCTGCCTCAGCACGGCTGCTGCTGCTGCTCTGCCTTCAGCTCCCTGGGCTGCTTCTCTGGCCTCTCTGGCTCTGGTTGCTGCAGCTCTGCTCCCAGGACAGCTCTGCTCTGCAGGCTGCTTCTGTGACTCTGCTCCCAGCTCTGACCTGCTTCCTGGCTGCTTGTCTGGCCCCTCTGGCTCTGGTTGCTACAGCTCTGGTCCCAGGGCAGGTCTGCTCTCTCCGGGCTGTGCTCTGGCTTTGGGGCTGCAACTCTGCTTCCAGCAGCTTAGCTCGGGCCCCTGCCCTCTCCTTAGCTCGGCCCCACTCTGTCTGACTCAGGCCATTCCAGTTTCCACGGAGGACGGGACCCACCCTGGCCTCCTGACTCTCTGATTAGCCTGCCCGCCCTGTCAATCAGGCTGATCTGGAGCATTGGCCTCTCCCCATTGCCCCTGGGGACTGTCAGTCTCAGGCTCCTGATTTGCCATCGACCCTTCCCCTTTCAGTGCTGGGAGCTAGCCAACCAAAACACCCCACTGAATGTTAGTAAGGGGGCAACAGTCCCCTTACACTTAGGCACAACCACAACCGAAGCTATCGTAATAGGAAGGATGGAGCAACAGAAAGGATTCAAGACTTTGAGGGAAGGGAACGAGTGTGAGGGAATCCCAAAGGAGGAGGACAGATGCTTGCCCAACAACTGAAACCTCTTCTATTGTCTATCTGACCCAAACAGAGAAAAGCCTGGGACACCACTTTGTGCACATGGTAAAAGGAATGCCCAGGATTTTGTTCCACGACAACTGAAATTGAGGTGGTGCCTTGTTTCAGTTAGCGGGAAGTGCACTGAGCAAACAACCTAGGCAGAAAATGTTTCATCCTGAAGACTTGGTACTTGAGCTTATACTAGTCAGTGTGGGGTTTTTTGTTTGTTTGTTGTAGACTTTTGGCTGGAATCCTTTATCGCTGGCATTTATCCAATGAAAATGTTATGCTGTTTCTATGGGATACACAACAACGAGAAAGCCAGCTTTTCCAGGATTGAATATTCCCCACTTTCCCTTGCATGCTAGGGGATCCCTCTATGCCACTTGTATTAGCAACTTCTTAGGATCCCACATCTTAACAGAGGAGCCACCATAAACCCATGCACATAACCTGCATGTGTTCACTAGAAATCAACAACTTTGTGGCTTGATCCCAGTGGTGGCAAATCATAATGGCATAAGAATCACCCGTTTATCTCAAATGCTTATCCCTGCAAAGAACTCATTATGGTGGTATCTAGGTGTGATCAGATCTGCGCTGGAAAAGAAGAATAGTGAAACACAATACAGGGCCTGAATGGGTGCCAATTGATCTAAGGGATTAATGGAAGCCATACTATTATGTCACTGCTGGTAGTAGCACTTCTGCAGTAAGAAGGCTACATCAATCAGCCCTATCCATTTCCATTCAAGGAGTTTACTTAAGCTCTTATGGACAGGGGTATGCGCTGTTTAGGAAAGACCGGGACAAAGGTAAAGGTGGGGGGGTGGCATTGTATGTCAATAGTGAAATAAGCTGTAAAGAAATAATAGTGGATGGAATAGATAACACAGAGTCCGTCTGGGCAATACTCACACTGGGTAAAAGGACTACTAGAGCCTCTCCGGGGATAGTGCTTGGGGTGTGCTATAGACCGCCAGGATCGACCCAGGATATGGATAAGGAACTATTTAATGTATTTAGGGAAGTAAATACTAATAGAAACTGTGTAATTATGGGGGACTTTAACTTCCCGGATATAGATTGGGGAACAAACGCTAGTAGCAATAATAGGGCTCAGATGTTCCTAGATGTGCTTGCTGATCAATTCCTTCATCAAGTGGTAGCTGAACCGACGAGGGGGGAGGCCATTTTAGATTTGATTCTGGTAAGTAGTGAGGACCTCGTTGAGGAAGTGGTAGTAGGGGACAACTTGGGCTCCAGTGATCATGAGCTAATTCGGTTTAAACTAAATGGAAGGAGTAACAGAATTAAGTCAAAGACTAGGGTTTATAATTTTAAGAAGGCCAATTTAAACAAATTAAGGGGACTGGTAAGGGAAGTGGATTGGGCAAACGTATTAATGGATCTAAAGGCAGAAGAAGCCTGGGATTACTTTAAGATAAAGATGCATGAGCTGTCAGAGGCCTGTATCCCCAAAAAGGGAAAAAGATTACTAAGCAAGAGATTTAGACCGAGCTGGATGAGCGACCGACTCAAAGAGGCGATTAGGAAAAAACGGAAAGCGTACAAAGAGTGGAAGAGGGGAGGGATCAGTAAGGAAACTTACCTTAGTGAAGTCAGAGAATGTAGAGATAGAGTGAGAAAGGCCGTGTAGAGTTGGACCTAGTGAAGGGAATTAAAAGCAATAGTAAAAGGTTTTACAGCCATATAAATAGGAAGAAAGCAAAGAAAGAGGGAAGTGGGACCGCTGAAGACTATAGCCGGAGAGGAGATTAAAGATAATCTAGGCATGGCGCAATATCTCAATGAATATTTTGCATCGGTGTTTAATGAGGCCAATGAAGGTATTAGGGATACTAGCACCATTACAGAGGGGCATACAGGATGGGGGATTACCGTATCCGAGGTAGAAACAAAACTTGAACGCCTTAATGGGACTAAGTCGGGAGGACCGGACGATCTTCATCCGAGAATATTGAAGGAATTGGCACGGGAAATAGCAGGCCCATTAGCGATAATATGTAATGAATCTGTAAACTCGGGGGTGGTCCCGTTAGACTGGAGAATAGCTAACGTGGTTCCTATTTTCAAGAAAGGGAAAAAAAGTGATCCGGGTAACTACAGGCCTGTTAGTTTAACATCTGTAGTGTGCAAGGTGCTGGAGAAAATTCTGAAAGAGAAACTAATTGAGGATCTGGAGGTTAATGGCAATTGCGATAAATTACAACATGGTTTTATGAAGGGCAGATCGTGCCAAACGAATCTGATCTCCTTCTTTGAGAAAGTAACGGACTTATTGGATAAGGGAAATGCGGTGGACCTAATATACCTGGATTTCAGTAAAGCGTTTGATACTGTACCCCATGAGGAATTATTGGTTAAACTGGAAAACATGGGGATCGATATGAAAATCCAAAGGTGGATAAGGAATTGGTTAATGGGGAGAATGCAGCGGGTCATATTAAAGGGTGAACTGTCAGGTTGGAGGGAGGTTACTAGTGGAGTGCCTCAAGGTTCGGTTTTGGGACCCATTTTATTTAATCTATTTATAACTGACCTCGGAACCGATTGCAGGAGTGGGCTGATAAAGTTTGCGGATGATACGAAGGTGGGAGGCGTTGCAAATTCGGAGGAGGATAGGGATATTCTGCAGGGAGACTTGAATGAGCTTGTGAATTGGAGTATCAGAAATAGGATGAAATTTAACAGTGAAAAGTGTAAGGTGATGCACTTGGGGATGACTAATAACAATTTTAGTTACAAGATGGGGACGCATTGGTTAGAAGTAACGGAAGAGGAGAAGGACCTGGGGTCCTTGTAGACCGCAGGATGACTGAGTCGACAATGTGATGTGGTGGTGAAAAAAGCCAACGCGGTCTTGGGATGCATTAGGCAAGGTATATCTAGTAGGGATAAGGAGGTCCTTCTTCCGTTGTATAAGGCGCTGGTGAGACCTCATTTGGAGTACTGTGTGCAGTTCTGGTCTCCCATGTTTAAAAAAGATGAACTCAAACTGGAACGGGTGCAGAGAAGGGCGACTAGGATGATCAGAGGAATGGAAAACCTGTCGTATGAAAAGAGACTAGAGGAGCTTGGGTTGTTTAGTCTGACAAAGCGAAGGCTGAGGGGGGATATGATTGCTATCTTCAAATATATCAGAGGGATAAATACAAGGGAGGGAGAGGAATTATTCCAGCTTAGTACTAATGTGGACACGAGAACAAATGGGTATAAACTGGCCGTGGGGAAGTTCAGGCTTGAAATTAGACGAAGGTTTCTGACAGTCAGGGGTGAAATATTGGAACGGCCTTCCTAGGAAAACGGTGGGGGCGACGGACCTGTCTGGTTTTAAGATTAAGTTAGATAAGTTTATGGAGGGAATGGTTTAATGGTAAAACATAGTAGCCAAGGAAAACCAATCAATGGTACGTAAATAGTATAATGGCCAACAGGGGTCAGGCTAGAGACTCTTGCCTACATGCTCGGGGTCTTACTGATCGCCATATTTGGGGTCGGGAAGGAATTTTCCTCCAGGGTAGATTGGCTGAGCCTCTGGAGGTTTTTTGCCTTCCTCTGCAGCATGGGGGCAGGGATCACTAGCAAGAGGGTCTCTGCCGATTGAAGTCACTAAAACACAGGATTGGGGACTTCAACAGCAGAGTCCAGGGAAGGGTTTTGTGGCCTGCAGCATGCAGGGGGTCAGACCAGATGATCATAATGGTCCCTTCTGACCTTAAAGTCTATGAGTCTATGATTATTTAGCCCCTGAGGGCTGGAGGTAGCTGGCACATGGGTCGACTACCCAGGAGATGGGCTTGCATAGAATCAGTCCCAGGATAGAGATGCTTTAAATGGCTCTTTTGCACCCCTTCAGCTGTGGGCAGCATTTCTGGAGTTCAGCTGAGAATCTGGTTCAGTAACCATATTCAGTCTTCTCCTGAAATGCATGATCTCGACAGTATTGGCTAGAGAAGCAACATTATCTGAAGTGACAACAATACATCATTCGCTTGTCCTTATCCCTGTAACTAAACAAGCTACTGTCTCATTGTTCCAAACAGTTTTTGCAGTCCTTAATACAGAACCTGTAGAGAGAATGGTATGGTATATTTGATTCATTAATCACACAGGGAGTATTACAAACCTGTAATTCACTCCTGGATCCTTGACGTTGGAAGGTGAAGAGGAACAGTTTGAACTCGTACGGTTTGCCTACATGAGGGAAATTAATTGGGAATAGCAATTCTGGAATAGCTCCCCATGTGGATACTCTTATTTCAGAATAAGAATGTTCACATGGGAGCTATTTCAGACTAGCTACTGTGCTCTAAATTCACTCCCTATCTTAATCCAGAATGACTTCCCTGTATAGACAAGCCCTAAATGAATGGCAGTGGAGTTTTGTGAGGCTGGTAGTCATTTTATGGCTGTCCAGTCTTGTAACACACTGGAGAAGTGTTAGTCTTTAAATACTTGTTTTGGAGTGACTTCTTATTGGTTTTCTATTTACAACATTCATTTCTGAAGTTTAGAAATTCTTAATTCACTGATGTCAATAAAAAGCTGCAATACTATAAGGAGCTGTTAACTCTCTACACAACTTTGCTGTCACACATGAAAAGCACACCAGATATGTCTAAGAGTTAATGAATGTCATTGTGGGGTGACTTGTGTAGTGTGAGACTGTTGTCTCACAAGTGGCATGAATGAAACAGTGAAATAAAATTATAGCTGTATCTCAGATGAGACAGGGTTCTGAGCGCTTTCAGTGCTTCTGGAAGGAATACAGGGAAAGGATCAAGGGGAGTAGAGTGACTTTTTTTTTTTCTTGTTTAACAGCTTACCAGGATAGCAGCAGATTCTTAAGCCTCTTTAAGAGGTATGATCTATCTTCCAGCCTGTTCAAAGGGTGCATGAACTATCCATGACCCAGAACCCAAGAAGGGTTCCCATTTGAAGTCAATGGGAGTGCAGAGTACTTAGCACTTTTTTCACAAGGTCTGCACCACCTTGGGGGATCACGTGGTCAAATTTACTTCTACACCACCATTAACTCTGCCTCCAGCAAAAAGGAGGAGCAATAATAGCAACTCATACTTTTGCCTTTTTGTCCTGGCAAACCCCAAACTTAACCAATTTAAGAGAGACAATTATTTATACTGTGCCATAGACATGTGAGGTGTTTATACATTCAAGCCATATGTACAGGGATCACTGACATGCAGCCGCCTCCGAAGTAGAATGGGACCGCTGTCTACTAGCGAAGTCCAACAAAACACAACACTTTAGGACAAGAAGAGAAGAATACCACATCCAATCAAAGTTGCAGGGGGAATCTGGTTAGGAAGTATTTGGCCAGGACACTACAATTGACACTTCCACTTCTATTTAATTAATTAAAAAAAAAAAAAACAGAGGGGAAAATTTTCAAAAACACTTAAGTAACTAGGATGTCTCATTTTCAAGAGCATAAGAAGCATAAGTCTTGTTGACTTTCAGTGAGACTTAGGCTCCTAGTCAGATAGGTACTTTGGAAAATTTTCATTACAGACCCCATAAATAGTCACATCCTTTGCATTCTGACTTCTCTGAAAGATAGCAGCCCCTAAACAGTTACTTCTCATTCATTGATGTTTCAGTAGCATCTCAACCAGGTCCACGGCTTCACAGTACAAATATCTGAAATGAAGGTCCCTGCACCAACAGGCTTAAAACAAGATGGTGAGATAAACAAATGGGAAGTGGTAGGGGAAATCTGAGTGCATCTTTATAATTGACAGGCTTTCTCTCTTCATGGTAAAGTATATCCTGCATAACTCTGAGAATGCATCACCCTCAGAACACCCCTGTGAGGTAGAGAAGTGCTGTTAATCTTCCCCCCCATCCCAGTACAGGTAATCTCTGTGCCTCAGTTTCCTAAGTGACTTAGCCAAGGTCACACAAGAAGTCATGGCAGAGAAAGGACTCTGTCTGTCTCCAAAGTCTGTTGCTAGTGCCCTAATCATTGGAAATCCTGCCTCTCAGCACAACCTCTAATTTACTGAGTATTATACAGTACAACTGACCCCACAAATGCAAAGTTGTCAACAAACACAAAAGGGGAAACACTTTAGTTGGTTGGAAAACTAAATCTTGGTCTTTATTTTCTAACCAGTTAAGAAGGCAAACATTAAAAGAAAAGTCTAATAACATTGGTGCAGACAAATCAAATGGCATTTTACAGAAATACAAGATTTAATGTACACATGCTACACCAACCTTCCTTGAAAGAAGCAAAAAGCTACCAACTCACAAAAAGTGCATTCCAGCAAGAGTTTTTCATTTCACAAGTAAACCTTTCCCTGATCCATAACCTGTCTTACGTTCCATATGTTAGGAAAATGGGGGTGGGAGGGAGAAGAGGCTCACATAAATAAAATGGAAGTTTTCTTGAACAGTTGAATTTTAGCTTTACAACCCCCCTCTAGATCTCAGAAAATGCCAGACAGTACTTTGCATCCAGACAGTTCATTCCAGTTAAGACTCCCAAAGCAGTTTACAAACACTCTTTGATTAAGCTACAAATCATCATTATTTGTATAGCACATACAGTAATGGGTCCCCCGATCTTGACTGGTGCCTGGGATTACTACTGTAATCAAATAGTGCGGGATAGGAAAGCATTATGTACGCTACAGTTTGAGGAAATTGAGGCACATGACAGTTAAATGACTTGCCCAAGGTCACACAGTGAGTCAGTGGCATAGCTAGAAATAGATCCTAGGACTCATGTTTTGTAGTCCACAATTGTAGCCTGCAGATACGCTGCTGCTCCAACATAAACAAGATTTATCCTAAAGAAAAGGGTAAACTGAGTTTAGATATTGCCTTGATATGATATTCTAATTTCAGCAATGACCTTGGAAGTGCAATGCATTTCCTAGAGATCATAGTGAGGGTCACTCTTTGTACCGTAACATGAAAGAGCCATAGGGGTGTGGAGTCTTTTCTTCATGGATGATAACATTTCAACTGGTACTTTCAAGGCACTTCTGAAATGTTCATGCTATGCATGATAAGACTCCAATTACCCTGAAATGTCTTCTTGGCTATCTGTCCTCATCATGACAACAAGGGATTCAAGCAAAGAATCTCTTCTGGTTGGGATTTTCAATTGGTAAAGCCATCATGCAACTTGCCCTGGGTGGAAGCAGGTTGCACCCTCTTGGGTTAAGGACTAAACACCTGAATTTCAATATGAAGGATATAGTTGTCCTAATCCAGAGAGTTAGAGGACAAAGGCATCATGTCTTAGTAGGGTGCAGGGGTACTTTAGCTGAGTACGAACTCCTAAAGAGACTGGAATAGCTCATAATACAGGAATACAGTAGACATTTGTTTACAATAAGGTAATTTTGACTTTTCCTGCCTTTTGTTGCTGCCCAAGTGGTATTTCTTATGTTTTGGTAATTACTTCTGGAGGGTGGGGTTACTTTAAACATTTTTTTAAAATGTTAGATTGAAATTTTATTGGTCTTGTGAATAAGTGTTTGCATCTTTGTCAATCTGTTCTGATGGCTGCTGTCTTTTATTTCTGAAGCAGTTTTGGGAAAAGAGAGGGAATATGGTTAGCCATCATTTGACACATAACCTAAAGAACTACACCTGATGGAATAAAGGGATTCTGCAAAGCAAATACCATATGGAAGGACAATCAAACATAAGAAACACTTAGGAATCATGGAAAGTAGAAAAGCAATGGATTAGATTCTTTTCTATGGTACACTGATGTCCATCCATGCAACTATCTGGTACTCTGGAAAGGTTTCCAACTGGCAGCCTTTGAGACTAAAGTCCTCTGTTTAATCCACAGCACAAGTACATCTCTGGAAAGTTCCCCACACTGCTATGGCTATGTGCCCCGATCCTGATGAGAAGGGGCCACTCGGGGTAAAATGGATATTTAGCTTATTACTTATTCATCCTTTAACCTTTGTACTGAGACTTCAAGTGACACCAGGTTAGATTTTTTTGCTTGATATGGACACTTGCAACTGGATTGAAGCCAGACATCTCCTTGATTTGTGGAACTCGAATACATATAAAAACTTCTAGATTGCTCACAGCCTGCTCCACTTTTGTGACTAAGCAAAACTGAAGTGTAGTGTCTCCTCATTTTATTGCAAGTCTTGTGCTATCAGTTGTTTATCACAGCTCCATCAGATAGTATCAAGAGGCTGCATGAGAAACTCAGCTTTTATTTAAGAAAAGAGTTTTATCCTTCATGGTTGTGGAGCTTGAAAACATGAAGTGTGTCCTTAAGGGCTCAGAAACCAGAAGGCAAATAAAAAGATTCCTCCCCCCGGTAGTGTGTATATTAAAAATATCATTGTCTTTAAGCCAATCTCATGGGATGGGGAGAGGGAATCCTGACTTATGAGATCTGAAAGCCTGAGGCTGTTCTACTGAAAATAGTTCACATAAGAAGGAAATCAATGCACAGAGCTGCATCTCTACTGGGCTGCATGGTATCCAGTGTAACTTAATTAGCACTAAAGTCTTGATCTTGCAAAGGCTTGAACAATTGCATAATTTTACACACGAGTAGTACCATTGACTTCAGCGGGACTGTCACGTGAATAAATTTATGTACGTGCATAAATTTACAGGATTGAATCCCAAGATTTTATTCATGGGAAATCTATCTGAATCATTCATATTTTGTATTTATAGAGCTTTTTTCATTCAAGGATTTTGAGCACTTAGAAGCCATTAATTAAGACTCCTCTCTGTACTTCACTGTGGTGTGATGTTTAAGAATGCTTATTTTACAGATGAGCTTAGAAACCCAGAATGGTGTTGCTTTTCTCAAGACCACATAAATCTGTTGCAGAGCTAAGAATACAGCCCAGAAATCCTGGGTTCAGTTTGCTGCTGTCAGCACTGGATCATTTTGGCTCATTCCAACACTTCGAGATTCTGGATGCTGTTTAATATAGCCTTGTTTCAGGACTTCAATCCAATTCTATTGTTTTAAGGTTAAATATCAAACTGTTAAAAAAAATCTGTGAAGACTGTTTCACTGTACAAGTGGATAAGGTATAGACTTTTACCATTTGTTCATCACTGTGTGTACAGAAATTTCATATGCACACCTAAGCTACAGAAAAACACCATGTTTCAAATGTACCGATAGGGTAGATTGGCATATTACCGCAAACAGCCACATACTAGCACTTAAGCCTATATGATTCTCATCTATTGCAGGTCAGATCCTAACTCTTCCAGCCTCTTTGCATCTCCAAGGACATTATTTGTATTATGCCCACATCTGTTTTGTCTGTTTCATCACATTTAATGTCCTTGAAGCGAACAAAATAACGAAAGGGGAAACAATATATTTTGTCACTTTCTTCTTGTTTAATAAGCCGCTTTTGGAGCACTTCTCAACTCCACTTGGAAAATTCTCTTCCTCTTCATTATACAGTGTTTGAAAACATGGTGACAAAGCTGCAGAACAGATTTTTTTTTTTTCCCCAGTGGCTTTTTTGTAACACCATTTTATGGATTTATCTTTAAAAGGCCATAACCAGGGCTTAGAAAATCCACTCACCTGGAGACATCGGGGGCGGGGGGAAAATGTGTCTTGTCCTTATGTTGGTGCAAATGACCTTCCAAAGATAGATGGAGTGATGCTGATGCTGTATTGACTCTGAATTGCAGACACACAGCTCTACTGCCTTCCCTGCTGCTGCTGCTCAGAACTTGGCCAGGCATCAGAGTGAAAGTAATGAGTCACTGGTTAATATGGCTGAGGTATTGGCACCCCTAAGCCTTAGTGAAACTGTCAAAAGTCATGTCACCTTGATACTGCTGTCCAGGACTGCCTTGAGGACAGCAACTTGGCAGAAGTCTCAGCATCCTCTCCCATCGCAACAGCTGAATGCTGAGAGGAAGGTGATTTTCACCGGGGGATTGCCCCACCCTCATTTTTTTTTGTATCTACCTCCAGTTAGTAGGCTTAGTCCTCTAGTGCTCTGACCATAAGACCCCTCCCTCGTAACCAACCCAATACGTATATTCAACAACCACCACATGCCCTTCAACCATGTACGCCAATGTGAAATGATGGAATAGTTGAAACCAGCATAACTCTACTGACTTCAAGGAAAGCAGGCTGTCTGATTCATACATGGGAAGTATCTGGCCTTTTCCTTTAGTGGGTGGTGCTTGGGATTTAACCAGGCCTTTCACCACTGGGTCTGAAGCCCAGCTTCTCCAAAGGCAAGCTCTTCTAAGCTGACCCTATTAGGGTCCTTAGTAGAAGTCCCAGCATCCTCTCCCATCATAAAAGACGAGTGTTAGAGAGAGAGGTGATTCCCACCAGGGGATCTCCTCACATCATGACCTTGGGCAAATCACTTCCCTGATCTGTGCCTCAGTTTCCCTATCTGTAAAATGGGGATAATTATACTGGCCTCTCTTGCGAACTTTTTTGAGATCTAGGGATGATACGTGTTGTATGAGAACTAGGTTTTGTTGTTAGACCTTCCTCTGAGTGCCTGTCCCATGGGAAATTAAGTGCTGAGTTAACCCCTTGCTGACTGGGGATCAGGTAGCACCATTGCCTCAATCCAGTTATGCTAATATGGCACCATGTGACTAGCTATCTGGCATTATTTGCAATAGTGACATCAGACATCAGACACTGGCTCACCTGGGCTCTAAATCACCAGCTCTGTATTTTGTAGTATATCTTTGAGCTCTGCAGTATTTCAGGAGGCAACACAATGGCCCTGATTATCTACCAGCTTCTAACCTATGCAGTCAAAATGTTGCTAGGCTTAAATGACTATCCAAGATGCAAGCCAGTAAAGAATCAGACCTACGACTGCTGTGTACACTGACCTACATTGGAGGGGAATTTGCCCCACATACCAGCTACACTAGGCAACAGGGAAAAAATGATTAACTATGTGGCTGTATAGAACAGTGACACTATCATATAAATAGAATTCTGCTAAGTTTTCAGTTTCACATGCTTAAGGGCTTGAGTAAACAAAGGTACAGTTTAATTAAGATATTGCAGCACATGCGATCTAGGGGCTACATACCAACCCATGCCTCTATTTTTTTTCTTCTGGGTTTCACTTAGCAATGGACAAACAAAAGCTTGAGTCTCGATAAGAACGTATGCCTCTGGGAGTTTATCTATCTGAACCTCCTGGGCCTGCAATATTGGACTGGAAAACTCACTGGGACAGTAGGATTGCTGGTCATTCTCATTTTCGGTCATGCAAGAAATGCCATTAGAACAATCCCTCTCAGTAGTGCAGCACTCTTGTTTCCAGCTCGAAGCAAAGAGGGGACTATAAATGGTGGGGTGAGCTCAACAAATACTTTCAAACCTCGAAGTTTGAATTGGGAGTTTGGCTCATTGGAAGCGCACAAGATTCAGGACGGTTGTTTTTAAATGAATCAGTTTGCCCTTCGCCTGTTTCAGTTACAAATGAGCCTGAGCTGCAAAATTTTGATTCTCCACACTTTCCGTTTCACCCACCCCCTTTGTGTTTTATCTGAACCATGCTTTCAAATCAAAATGGTAACATGTCTTGCACACCCTTTGCACTGGTGTAAATGGCTACACAGTGATTATTTGGGTCCATGAAATGGCTAGCTGAGCCTTTAAAAACAAAACCACCTTCATTTTCTGTTGCATCTGCAATGTTAGCCGGAAGCTAAACAGTGACAAGCACTGAAATTATGTGCAAAGAATTTGGATTGTTTTTTCTAATAGAAGAGCCTTTTGGGAGTCCTGTGGGGGTACACCCCTAATGATGATTTAATGCACCAATAAAGGCAGCTAGGTCTGCAGCTACATTGTGTATATACTGTATTCAGTGTATGAAATCTTGCCTCCAAAGCTACTCACTGGCTTCCCTTGAGCACTGCATTCCAACTTGTGTGCGTGCGCGCACACACACACACACACACAAGATCATTCAGAGGCCACAAGAAAACCGATCTCTCTCTCCCTCCGCCACCCCCCCCCCGCCTCCTCAAAAGAAAGGGGGAGTGCTAAGGTTGGGGAATATAACTGTTCTGGAAAGGTTTCTATGTAGGCCATTGGACTGAATGGAAAAACATATGAAACACTGATATCCCCTAAGAGGCCTGGGTATAAGAAGAGGTCTTATTAGAAAGGCTTTACTTTCTTACCAGCATTCCACATTCTCAAATTCACATAGTCTATATAACTCTCATGTTGTTCAAAAAGCTGGACCCCGTACTGCAGTCTCTTCTGGGTCCACGCCAAATGCAGCGAGTATGAAGTCACCGTCACAACGGCCAAAAAAGCAAGTTCTACTTGGATTTGTGAGCTAAAATTTTTTGACTGAAAAGAGAGAAACCTCATCTTAGTGTTTAGTTTATTTTTAGTGCTTGTGAAAAGTGCTGGCTGGCTTGAGAGCCTTGCAGACTGAAGCCCTCTGTTTATCCAAACAGCATGGGCAGTCAATGGAAGCTTCCTCTGCCGTCATCTTTCAATCCAATCCCAGAGAGGAGCACCCCAGGTGTGCTGGAGGCTGGTTTAGCCTCCATCTAGCCCATGTGTAGTCAGTTGTGGGGTAAAATTTTCAAAAGCAGCTAAGTGACTTAGGCTTCTAAGTCTCATTTTCAGAAGTGACTTGGGCATTTAGGGCTTGTCTACACTATTGCTTAAGTCAATGTAACTTGGTCGCTGGGGTTGTGAAAAAGTCACCCCCCCTTGAGTGATGCAAGTTATATCGAGCAAAGCAATGTCCATGCAGTGAACTACAGCTTTGGGTCAATTGAAACATTTCATGAATTTGTGTTTGAATTCACTGAATTGTCTTGGTCAGGGAAAAAAATAAACAAAAACAATCCCAAAAAAACTTGAAAAGTTTTGTTGTTTCATTGTTTAAAATGAAACATTTTGATTTCTTTAAATTCAAAATTACTTTGCTTCACAAGTCACTTCAATTTTATTTTAAATAATAAACCTTTTAAATGCAAACAGTGTGCTTCAATTGAACTGAAAATAGATACTTTGACTTTTCATTTCACCAAAACAATTTCCTTTTGCTTTGACCAGAAACATTTTTTCCCCCTTTGGTATGGCCAGGAAACTGAAAAAATTGCTATTTGCTTTATTTAGGCAACCTTAATTAAAGGTGGTGGTACCAGCTCCACCAATAGTGCTGAAGACTGAGGGTTAGTGTGACAGATAGACATTCATCCTATTAGAAAATGAAATATGGGAGCCACATAGACTTTATTTATCCAAAGTGTAAATAGCACATTTTGTGGCTGCTGTTTCAAAGTTGACCCTGGTGCCCTGTGTTGTGATAACGAACACTATCAGCTCATTATATGAATGGTACAAACCTCTAAACAAATCACCTCTCTCTTGATCATATAGTAGCATTTGTGAAACAGGACCAGAAACACCATATCACTGCTGACTGTCAACATTCCAAATGAGAATCCACGTACAAGAATGATACTGGCGATATGTGTTTTCTGCTTCTGCGATAACCGGTTGTGTCTTAACAGGTCTTTGCTTCACCCTAAGAGGTGAGGCTATTAGGTGCATGATAAGTCTCCCTATAGTACTTAAGTCTTTGAAAAATCTCTCCCTAGAACCTAATTACAAGTGACTATCTGAATCAAATTGCTTACTGAGGAAGAATGGTCTTGGGTTTGTGAATCAGGAGATCTGCGTTTTCAGCTCTATCAACTTTTGTGATATGAGGTCAGTCACCTAGTGCCTAAATTTCCCTTCTGTAAAATGGGATGATAGTACTCCCTATCTCACAAGGATATTCAGTAGGATAAATTAACATGCTCAGGTTCTATTACTGATGTGGGCTGGCAGTGGGGTACAGATAGGAAGTCAGACATTTAGCTTTTCAGGTGACAAGTGTGTGTGTGTTTTGGGGATTTGTAGAATGCCCCCCAAATAGTTTGAACTCTCATACTCTGTGCTGTAACATGTATTGTAAGACAGAGAACAGATCCTTTGCTTCAACAGTCTACTGCAATCCAATTAGAAAGTTTGTTTTAAAATGATGTTATCTTGAACTTATTACTATCTAACTTTTTATCGTAAGTTACTTTCTACGGGACTGACCCTGCTAACACGCTGTGCATGGAACTCCTGTCACCAGAATTCAGTTCAGCTTCCAGTAATGAGCGGCAGAACTCCCACAGAGAAATGGTGGGATTGAGCCCAAAGAACAAGTGAGTTTTCTTTTCTTTCTATGGATCTGCCCCCAAGCCCAAAGATTCTTTCCCTTGACTTCAGTGGGCTTTGGGTCAGACCCCAGATGTTTATCAATCCCTTTCAATTGTGGAAATATTGCTGGGAAAATGTAACACTGGCAATGCAGAGAAGAAGCTGAAAATAGTATCTGTGTGGTGGAAAGACTCTCCTTGTAAATCACAGATCTGTCACAGAAAATGAACAAGAAAAAAACTTATTGCTTGCCCTAAAGAAATAGGGCTAAGCAAACTTGTTCATAATCAAATAAGAAATGACTTGAACTTCACCTTTTTCAGCCCTTTGGCGGAATGAATTTTTTAAACCATATCTTTTCAAAACCTCCAGTGCTGTACCTGACCAAGGAACAGCTCCACTGAACCAAGAACTTCCTAATGGATCATTAGTTCTACAAAGGAATATGGCAGCACAGAAGTAGTTGCACTGACCAGTATTGATTCCCGTCCGTTTGAATGAATTTATCACCCAAAAAGCCTCCTTCTTGCTCACTACAGTTTGCGTCTAGTGAATTTCAGGAAACAATGCAAGATGCAAATATTTGGTGTAACTTTTGTTTAATTTCACCCATTACTCTACCCATCAGTGCTGTACTTTCCCATAACTAATGCCTTCAGCTTTATAAATAAACAGGTGAAGTTCCCCTCTAGCTCCAAAGACTTATACAGACTTGTCACTTTTTTTGGATTTAGCTTTATTGGCAAATGAAATAACAACAAATCTTCAGACTTTCTCCCCAAGCTTGGCTGTTCCTGGACTTTCCCCTGTAAGACCTCTTCTATCTGAACCCATAGTTCCCTTTGTTCCAGGACCACTCCATCTCATATCCTGATTAAAACTAACAAGATCCACTTGGTAGCATGAGTTTGCAGAAAGTACTACATCTTTCCAAAGGGTTTCAGCGGCTGAGCTTAGGGTGGTTCTACAGAAGAGCTTGCACCTGTCTCCCATTTCAGAGCCCAGTTTTGTCAATTACTACTCATGCAAATAGGCCTTAGCCACACAAGTCATTCCATTGATTTCAATGGAACTACTCATGAGAATCGGGGTTTGTATGATTGTTTTATTAAATGTAGCTGCAGCACAATCAAAAATTTGATGGAACTAATGCATATAAGTTCATGCTATAAAGTTGAATGCATTTCTTTCACATTCATTTTACAGGAATCATCTTTAATATTTTCTTATTTAGAGAATATCAAATTTAAAAGATGTTATAATCACATTATGGAAAAAACCTTTGTCCTAAAAATGATAACAGTCTCTACGTATGTGAAGGGTGTAAACTCCACAAAGGGAAAGGAATTGTTCAGAGTGGGATCCAAGGGAATGTGATCATGAGTAAAAAACTGAAATTAAGCAACAGGAAAAGTGAGATCATGAAACACTTCCTCAAACTGAGGTCTATTAGATTAAGAGTGGCCCTTGTGACTTTAAAAATCTTTGATCATCTTGTCTGCTGTCTTGCTGCATAATACAGGCCATAGAATTCCTGTAGGGGAGAGAGTTATTAGCTAGGGAATAGTAACCCAAGGGGAATAGAAATTCTATGTGTAACTTTAAAAATGGATGGCCAAAATATGGGTGAGTACTGCTATACAATCCTGCATTGATTCCCTAGGGATAGATTAAATGGCATCATACCACTTCCATTCCTCACTTCCTCTATGATCATCTGAGGCTGAACTATCGCTGGCCTTGAGCTGGGCACAAAGCCATAGTCCTACTTCATCTGGGCAGACGGCCAAGATGACTGTGTCTTAAGGGGAGCATTGGTGACATCCTTGTAAAGGAGTAGCAAAGATCAGCTCTGTCCAGGCTTACTGAACTCTTCTTGAGGCATAATGCCTCCATCAACACATGGGAATTTCATATCCCTATTCCTGTCCTTCTCCCTCCCTCCAAGATGCTTTTAGCACACATGGCTTATCCCAGCAGTACTTATCCAATTTTGGAGAAGCAAGGACCCAAATATCCATAGTGGTCATTATTTGTTAAGCACCAACTGTATGGTAAGTGCAAGACAAGTTGCAGGTCTTACCCTACTTACATGTTCTCCATCACATTAGTGTCTGAGAAGCTCCAAATATTGATATAAATATCCTCATGACACCTCTTTACAACTGGGGAACCGAAGTATAGAGACTGCAAGGCATTGCTTCCATGAGTGAGGAAGGAATCAAACCCAGATCTCCTAGGTTGCAGTCCAGTGCCTTAACCAGATTATCCTGCCCCACCCCACCTGGGAATTTCTAATCAGGGATTATGAAATGTAAACCTATGTTCCAGACCTACACGAGGTTATGCAGTAGTGTTCCACCAGAACAGGGATGGAAGGTTCGTACTAGTAAATCCCATGCCCTTTTGGGTATTAATCAGAGGTAGGTTGCTGCCTTGGTCTGTCACCTGGGATCTGAGGATGCCTTTGATACAAGCACTTGCACATGACTGTTGCAAAATGCTTTATATCCCCATAAGAAATATATTTTTTTAAAAAATCAAGATGCTATACAACCAAGAACAATTGCATCTAATAGTCTATACACCTAAAGTACCAAAAATAACAAAGTAAGCACAGCTGTCTAGCAATTACACAGCTAGTTCATTTCTCTCAATACATGAAGTCAACCTGCCCACACTGGATACCATAAAGACCCCTTCTTAATCCTCTCTGCCTCCCACCCCCACAGGACAAAAGAGTCTTCTTATGTAGCAGCAGCCTACGGTATGAATAGATACCACAACAAAATCCAGCTTCAGGATGCTTTAATTATGAACGTATCTGCTAAAGCCTTATTCTGAGAAACCAACAGCCATCACTATTTTTCCAACCTTTTGTATGGCACAAATGTCAGAAGCCTCTTTGCGCAAAGCCTAAAAGTAGCATCAGAGTGTTAACAGACTATTTTAACTTAGCCTTGAAAATCATACACTCCCGTGTATCTCTTTGTCCTCTACGCAGCAAGTCATTTCTCCCACTGTAGCAGTAAGAGAGTGACGTTAAGGTACCACAAATAATACTTAGATTGTTTCTGCTTCCACTGCTGAAAATCATGTGACTCAAACATGCTGTAATGAAACTCTTGAACATCTACTACACAGGATCACAATGTAAACCTTCTGGTGGAAAAAAACAGGCTTGTGGGGAGGATAAACTCCTCTAAACTCATTCCAGACATTGATAAATAGCAGGAACGTGCTAACTGCAATGCACTCATATTGCGTCATCTCAGTTAATGAGGGAGATACAGTATTCCACATACACTGGGTGCTGATGATTGTTTTGATGCACAGTAAATCTGCTAACTCCCTAAGAAGCTGTTCCTGCCACAATTTTATAGACTACTGTACCTTGGGGGTGGTATTGTTCTTGTAAATTCATTTTATTGAGCTTTTCGCATCGAAACATACACAGTAATAGACTCCCTCCCCCTATAATTCTGTGGGCTGTGTTAGCCAGGAGGCCAGATAGACCACCGTTTCTCAAATGCAGCCACCGTGGCCACATGCATCCACCAGGGGGTTTCCCTGCAGCCACTGCAGTTTCCTGGGCGAGGGGAGGAAGCATCAGCCCCTCCGAGTTGCCTGTAAGCTGTGCGGCCGCATAGCAACCTTTTTAGCATCGCGCAGGTGCTCAGGGAACCTGCCCGGGCACCCTCCCCATCCTGAGCCAAGCCCTGGCCAGGACCTGCTGGGGCAAAAAGAGCTGCCGTGACGGGGACAGGTGCCTCTCCCCTCCAGCCCAGTTGCTGCTGCGGGGAGAGAGAGCTGGGGAGAGTCTTCCCTGCCATAGATCTGGAGCACCCTCCTGCACCCCAAACCCCTCATCTCCAGCCCCACCCCAGAGCCCACACCCCCAGCTAGAGCCCTCACACCCCTGCACCCCAACCTTCTGCCCCAACCCTGAGTCCCCTCCCACAGTTTGAACCCCTCGGCGCCATCACCACCACACATTACCTCCATATTGGTGCACATAACAAAATTCATTCCACACATGGCTGGGAAAAATTAGAGGGAACACTGTAAATGCTGCATGAGCTGCCTCTCTGGATAGACAGGTGGGGGACACAATGCTTAAGCATTAAGGTGCGGGGAGGAGGCAAGCAGTGGGGGAGCCTGGCGGGAGAGTAAGGAGATGAGCCACCAGCAAGTGGGGGTTCTTGCTGCGGGCACAGGGGTGTCTGGGGCAGGGGAGTGAAGAGGCGAGCGGTGGTGGGCAGCACGTGGGGGACTGAGGAGGGATGCAGGAGGCGAGCTGCGGGTGGGCGGGGGGTTCAGGAGGCAGCGGGCACATGGGCAGTGGGTGGAGCTCCCCTTTGGGGAGGGTAGCCCCTGACTCCACCCTCTCCGCCTACCCCCAACCCTGGCAGCCAGAGCCCCAAGACCCCCTGCCCTCCCTGCAGCTGAAGCCACAAGCCCTCCACCTGGAGAAGTCCCAAGCGCCCCCCGCCCTCCCCTGCACGCGCACACACACACCTGCCCAGAGGAGCCCTGGACTGGCTGAAGCCTGGAGCGCCTGCTCCTCCACCCTCGTCCTGAGATGCTCAGGGCTGGCCAGAGCCCCGCCACCTGCCCGAGGAGCCCTGGGCCAGCTGCAGCCACAGCCGTACGTCCCCTCCTCTCCCCCAGACCCAAGTCACCCGGATGTTTTTCATTATTAGTTAGACTTCTAGTATGTCAAAGCATTTTTAAATTTACTTCAGAATTGTTGTACAACCACTTTTATCAAAAAAGCAAAAGAAACAATAATAAAAAAAAGACAAGAACATGCAAAGCACCTTATTTGTGTTTCTATTCGGTTAGGTCCAGTAGAGAGAACTGTGCATGATTTTTATTATTGAGTCTGCAAAAAGAAGCCCAAAACCTTACATAAATAAATTACAATGATTTGGACATATAAATATGTGCATATTACTTTATTAATTTAGGAAAAATAAATAATTTTATGAAAAAGTGTCAGTGCGGCCACCAGCAAGTGTTGGTGGCTGCACTCTGAGGCCACCAAAAAATTTGTTGTGAGAACCCCAAGACTAGACAATCATCATGGTCCCTTCTTACCTTAAAAATCTATGAATCTATAAAGCATGCTTGTTTTCCCAAACAGAAGGGAAATAGAAGTACTTAGTGATTCCTTACATCATAGCACTGAGATCCTATAGTGAGGTGATAACTATACAAGGCTTGTTAATGATGTTCATACTGCATACAAGTATTCCCAAAGTACTGACTCAACTCCCAAAGGACTCCCCAAACATGCACTGGACTCTGTGTAAAACCCTATTACTATATATTGTGGTAGTGCTTAGAAATCTTGATCAAAGATCAGGGTGCCATTGTGTTAAGGACTGTACGGATCAGTAACAGAGAAAACAGACCCTTCCCCAGAGAATTTGCAATCTAGGTGGTATGTCTACACTAGGGGACAGTCTCCATAGGAATGGGAAAAGAATGTCCCAGAAATACTACAGAAGTGACACTGGATTATATGGAGATGCCAGGGGGCAGATGGTCTGAGCCAGATTGTGAGCCTCCTAGTTACATTGTTAAAAAAGTAGCTCTCAGGAACATTCACCTGAGATTAAGGGACTCATCCCCTGGCCTCTTATTTCTGTCTATGTACCTGTTCTACAAAGAATTTATGTTATGGTAGATAGGGAATTGGGAGGGACCAAATCTTAACCACTTTACTTGGGTAACACTTGCATTCATTTCAATTGGAGCATTGCCTAGATATGAACAGAGGAAGATTTTGCCCACATCAGTGGGCCCCAACCACTTCTCCTTCTCCCTTCCAAAATATTGGCTGCTCTGTTCCTCTCAATTTGAAAAATGAGCCTGGATCAGTGTTGAAGATCAGTGCTTTTCAAGTCTTTCCACTTCAGTTTGAAAATGAATCCTCTCTCCTTAAGCCCAGGAGAACATCGATCCATATTTTTCACCCTTATAGGTTCAAGAACTGGTGTTTTTCTACTCAATTTCCACCGTCTTCCTCCATGGCAAATCTATCCTGGCTAATGTACAGTCAGAGCCCCAGGTTTGCTACAGTCCTGTGGCCAAAATATCCTCAGTAGAGCATGAAGTTTTTTTTAAAAAAAACAGTATAAGGTTTAAAATATAGCAGGTTGACTATCTTGGATTCAATCACATCTTGCTGCCTTTCCCTCCACTTCTCCAGCAACTCCTTTCTGGCATCAGGGCTGCTTCCAGAGTTACATATCTGTCCAAAGTGGAAGCATGCTGTGCTCCTGATTTAGCCTTTTTAAGCGTAAGACAAAATAGAGTAGTAGACTTAAATAATAAAAGGATTAGCTATAAATAAAAACAGCACCTGCAGTTACCACTTACTACAAGTTACAAGCGCTGTCATTCCTTGTGCCTTAGGGAATAAGTTAATTGCCCTCTGAAGTCAAGAAGAGCTCTTCTCCAACACCCATAATGGCATGGGGAAAGACTGTGGTGTGCCTAACGCACAGTACTGGGAGGCAGGAGATCTGGCTTCTATTCCTAGCTTTGCCAAGAGTTTCCTGGGCCAGAACCTCAGCTGGTGTACATAGTTTCACTGAAGTGACTCTTTTTTCCCCACTTCCCTTCCATCTCTTGTGAATTACAATGGTCCCAGTAGCTGTAGATCAATCTTTTCTTAATTTAAAATAAAATTTCAGGAGATTTGTTTGTCTGGAAACAGATATGTCAGACATGAACTCATGGGACAAATTCATTCTGATGCTCACAAGTTCAAAATGGTTTAATGTAGGAATTCAGCCTGGCATCTGGCCAACGCCAGAATGCAGCAACCACTAATGTACAATCAGGGGTTAAGCAATAGTTTCGGGTGTGTTACTGCAGAACTCTAACACAGTATTTTCCTTGGCACTGCAATGTGGTGCCCCATTTTTGTGGGGATTTTTTTAATCTATCCATGGGTGACAGACTATGCATTCTTCTGGGATGACTCCCAAATGTATTCCTGTTGATAGGCTGCAGTGTTCTTCCAGTGAACAAATAAATAGCTCACTTTGCTTTTGCTTTTTCCCACATGTTACAGCACAGAATAGATATTATTGAAGTTCATTTGGAAAGCTTCTAAACCTCCTCAAGTGTACATCACCACCCAGGATTCATCATCACACAGAACCCCATACAACTGGCTTCGGGCATTCTCAGGAGAAGAATTTTACCAGAGGAATAAACATGGAACTGGGCATCAGGAACTCCTGAACAGAGTCCTGATAGTTCCACTGACTCACTGTGTGGCCTTGCGCAAACTGGGCACCTCTCCCATTGCTTCAGTTTCCACCTCTGTAAAGTGGGGATAATTCCACTAATTGACCTACCTCACAGGAGTGTCTTAGTGGCGGATTAATGTTACCACTGCACTTCGGAAATGTAACCCACAGTGTAAACACTAAATATGTTCATCATTTTTTAGTGTAGCAAATCCTGCACTCTCCGGACCAGTTGCTTCCTTCCAACTTGAAAGGTTTTCATGCACAATTATATAAACATTTCCAGCTATTTAATGCACCTCTGACACAAGCTGTTTCTGTTACATATCCACAACTTCCTTTCTGCAAACTCCTGCATGGAAGCAGCTTTCTGACCTGTGAGCATCAAGGATTTCATGGTCTCTTGAAACCAAGGTGGTGATTTCATCACACTCTCATTTTGCTGCACTCCAACTACATCTAACATGTCTGGAAATCTGATCTGCCACTCAGGCCAATTTGTACGGCTTTTTTTTTTTCTACTTTCAACTTTAAAGCTGCACATATGTTTAATATATCCTTTGCATCTTTTTCCTGGGCTTCATACCTCTCACCGTTATCTTTTGGCCTGCAGGTATAGACTATACAATGGTAATGATCACGAGTTATTTAATTTATGGAGTTACCACCATAATATGCAGCATTTCACAAAATTTACATGGTAAATGCATTCGAAACAATAATAAAAGCTGCCAGACAGTAACTCCAAGCAAAGGGACTGGTGTGTATATACTGGGGAACACAAGAATCATAACAGTACTCCACCCATTCAAAATACGTATGTGTGTCTGTGTGTGTTTGTGTGCATACAGAATTATGAAAAGGAGAATGATCTCTCCTTTTTCTTTTCATTCTTCTCTATTTCAAAAAAGGAGTGACTCAGTTAAAGCAATATTTGGTATAATCGTGGGCAAATGGAAGGAAATATTAGATCAAACAGAGCAATTCAGAGATGACATAAACTGTATAAGCTACACACTGGTGTGAAAGTAACTGGCACTGAAGGCTTGATCCAAAGAGCATTGAAGTCAACGGGAGTCTTTCTCCTGGGCTTTGGATCAGGCCCCAATGAGGAAAAAAGGGGAAGATGTAGCAGAAAAAGCGACCAACAGGAGTGAAGTGGGGGCAGTGGGTGTGGAAATATAGGGAATGACAAGGTTGTTTTTTCTCATTATAATCCTATCCTTTCTATCCAAAGCATGTACTCTACTGGCTTGATGTGCAATAGTGTTGGATGCCCATCAGCTCCCACTGACTTGGAGTTCAGCAACTCTGCAAATCAGGTGATAAGTTACATCAGCGGATGCTCACTTACAGTCTAATCACATTCTTACACTAGCCTCCTCACCACAGCAGTGGAATGCTTTGCAGGAGTCTATTAATGATATGCAAGAATGCTGACTTAATGGCATGCAGCTTACAGCTGAGGAGTGAGCCCTTATGTTCACTCCCCAGCTTGGGCTGCCTGAGCTAAAAACATTGCACAATGTAAACAGATGTGTTGCTGCCCTTTTTAACCCCACCCAGCAAGAAACTGTCTCCAGGCAACCAATGGGCCTGATTTTTGAGAGGTTCTGAGCACCCACAAATCCAAATCTCGATCCTAGTTGCTAGGACAGCATGAGTGTCTTGTGAGGGGCTACTATGTGCCATTCCACACCACCAGCTGTCGGCTCTCTTAATCTGAATGGGGAGGCTAAAGAGGCAGCTGTGAATGAAGGAAGAGGTTCAGCGGATGGCTGTGGAGCCTTACAGAGCTAGTGGATGAAGGCGGAAGACCAGAAATGGGAGCTGATCAGTTGGGGGGTGGGGGGGAAGGTGGTGGAAAACTGGGGCAGAGAGACACATACGTGAACGGACATGGGGAAACAAGGGGAAGGTAGGAACTGCAAGCACTCAAGGTGGGATTAGGGAATGAGATTAACCTCTCTGGGGGAGACCCAAATCCTAAAGCCAGCATTTGTAATTACCCAGAAGAAATACTGAATGATACATTCAGGTAGTTACCATGCAGTTAGTGGTAAAATACTGTATACTGTTTTATGGTAACCTGGCAAGTGAGTCCTCTGACCACCCCATGAGGAGGCTTTGCTGATCTTTTGCAGTAATTCCTGGAGGCCAAAAACAATCAAGGTCCCCATCTCACCAAGCCAAGCACTGTGGTTTGTTTGTGTATGTTAAGAGAGCAGTGCAGTATATACAAACCTTGGAGTCTGGCATCCTTTCCCCAGTGGTCAAGCAGATTATATTTAGTACAACCTAAACAGACACCAAAAACGGCAGAACAAGACTTAATTCTGACAGCTGTCACCAGCTGCTCTGAGGACATGCAGGTAGAATAGATGCAAGTGACAGTAAAGAAGATGAAGTTGAGAGGAGGGATAAGACTTATGAACATCTTTGGTTTTAGGCTAGCAAATTCCTGCATTAGTTACTCCTTGATTTGTGTGAGCTGGGAGGAGGAGGATGTAATGTCAAACATACTCACAAGAAAAGAAACTTTGTCTGCTCTGACGCTGGCTGCTCGCGAGCAAGAGTGCAGAGGGTAGTGAGCAGGGGATAAAGAGGGATACAGAATCCCTGTACATGCTTTTCATGGATGAAACGGATCTATTTCAGGGGCTTAATTGGTGCATAGGGCCTGGGTTGGCCCTATGCAAAGGGATCAATTGCACCCCAGATGAAGGGTGCAGAAGAGTCATATCACAGGTTAGAGCATGACGTACATCAAAAAGGAACGTGTTTGAGTAGCCTGGGGGCATGGCCAGAGGCCCGTTCCCGTCCCCTTCTCCTTGCACTGGCTACCATTCTATTCCTAGTAATACACAAAAGTTAAACATGTGTACACAGGACCCTCTGATAAGCACATCCTCTCATCCAAGGCATAAAACCAGAGGACAGAAGAGGCAGGAGTTGTTTAATATGGAAAAATAATAATATTTCACCAGCACCGCATTAGGAAAAATGAATACAGTGCATGTTAGGAAAAACTAATACAGATGATCCTGTAACAAGCACTATGATAAGAGTGTCTTTAGATAAATAATGAAAGCAGTTGACCCACTGTACCACCATAAAATTCCATCCCATTTTCTGGATTTCTGAAGTAACCTGTTATGGTAACTTGCCCTAACTTTAAAGCTTTTGTGTGATGAGGATTTTCCCCCTGACAGAACTGATAACTAGATGAGTAATTGCTGTTGAAGAAGAATTTGACATTTCCTAGTAAATACGCTGAACTAAAAATGGTAAAAGAAAGGGGGTGGGAGCATAAGAATGTGCATTGTGAGGCTGAAAATCACTTGTAAAGAGACATCTTTGGTAACTGTGTGTGCCTTTGGAAAAAAGGAGTTGGAGTTAAAGTCTAAAATGAGTGGGGAGGGCGTAGAACTTGGTTCAAAGCTTGACTTCTTGTGTCTACAACTCTCTATGGACTCGTTCTAGCCTGCCTCCATACACTGTCTCTCTACACCCTTCCCTGGTGTTGCAACTATGTCTAGCATCACCTTCCCCTCTCTCTGCTGAATTCATACAATCTGGCCACAACTGGTATGACAGCCCTCTCCTCTGAAGCTCCATCTATCTGGATCATCTACAAGAGTTTCCCATTGTACATTTAAAATCTTGTCGGAACATATATTTTTGTCTCCCGCCTCAACCACTTGGTTTCCTCCCCTGCTATTATTTCATCCATAGATTCAAAAATGTTTGGACCAGATGGGATGTTTAGATCATGTCGTCCAACATCCTGTATAACACAGGATGTAGAACTTCACCCAATTACTCTAGTTTTGAGTTCAGTAACTTGTTGCCATCCAGTCTTGAAGATTGAACTTTGTAGCATAACAAACCAGAGCTGGCTGAAATGTTTTTAAATTTGAGACTTCAAAAATATAAATGGGAAAATTTTATGTGTGCCCCACCATTTTCCAACCAGTTCTACAACAAACATTTTATCCTATAGACTTGGATGAAAAGTGCTATGCAAAAAAAAAAAAAAAAAAATTGTACTGCATTGTACTGCGTCTCTATTCTGTACTTAATTATATACTGGGCACAAAAAGGGAATTGGTTTAAGACATTTCTGTTGTTCGCGTGTGATTCCACCAGATGCTTGTGTGTTCAGCACCTTGTAAAATTTCATAACCCCCCCTTCCGCCTCCCCACACACAAATAAACAAATTTAGTGGATTCCTTGCCTGCCCTCTTGTTTTTGACTGGCTCTAGTGAAGAGATTATTTTTGTTCACTCAGGTTTTTTTGGCAAATGTAAAAGTATCTCCCTTTTGATAAAACTTAAAACATGCACAAATCACACGGCCAAAAAGGATCTCCTCAGACCACCGCCACATCTCTCAGAAAAAAGCCCAGATTCATCCATTTCATTTTTCACACAGCTTTGCTTTGGTTATCATGGTTGTAGTATTGGGGACTATGCCTTTAAGGGTTGAGCTTCCCAAACATAGTCTGGATGGGGCACTGTGAAGCTCCTGTTATATATAGCCCGTTGAAACTGAACACAGAATAAAGCAGATCTCTTGCAACAAAGTGATCACTGAACAAGGGCCATATGCTGACCTGGGTATGCATGCTGCAGTCAGTAGGGTCAATGTAGCATAGGGCCCCATCACAAGTGCAGTTCTGACACTGCTCCAAACACAGCATAAGCAGATGCTGGATATGGTCCAAACTTATGCATGTGCTTAACTTTATGCCCTTCCAGTCACAGTGTGCAAAGCTAACCAAGTGCATGAATCATGGCCTTTCCTGGGGTTTGCCTTTGCTGTTCACTTAAATAGCCACAACAAAATACCACAACCTCTGGCTAGGCTTTTCGCCTGAGCATGGCTATTCCTAGCATTTTCTCTGCAGGGCTCCTGTATCCCTAGCTACCTTTCTCTCAGGCAGTTTCTTCCATCCTGGCTTGAAACTGATGGGAGCCATTTGCCAGCAGGAGTCAGCAGAAATAACTCTTCATCCTGGTGACCTAGATGTGCTCTATTTGCCAGTGCAAAACCCTGCAATCTGCCACACTGAGATGGGGCCTTACAGAGTAAAAGCTATATTGGCTTTTGGAAGCTAGACTTGCACATACCTTAGCTGGACACTAATCATTCTGAGGTCAAAATAAAAAAAGTCTCCGAGGCATAGATACTGTATTTTGAACATTGTATTTAAAGGCCAATTACATTGGGAGCTGGAAAGGACTTCAACCATTTCAATGCTTCCACCCATTCTTTTCTCTCTCTCACACACACATATTCATGCTCTTCCCCTTCCGTACAGGTCATTCCTCTCCAGCCTTTCTTTTCCCCCTCCCACCCATGCATGTATTGCAGACCTTCGTTGCAACCATTGGGGGATCAGACCTTTGTGACTTTCTTTAATGGCTGTTAATACCACAGAGTTTTAAAATAGCCACTTGCATTATGAAATCCCAGCTCTCTGTGGAATAGGAATGAAGGTGTAAAATCAAACTGAACAGTGATTTGAACAGCACTGTGTAAACTAGGGCTGTCGATTAATTGCAGTTAACTCACGCGATTAACTCAAAAAAATTAATCGCAATTAATCACACTGTTAAACAATACCCATTGAAATTTATTAAATATTTTGGACATTTTTCTACATTTTCAAATATATTGATTTCAATTATAACGCGTAATATAAAGTGTACAGTGCTCACTTTATTTATTACAAATATTTGCACTGTAAAAATGATAAAAGAAATAGTATTTTTCAATTCATCTGGTACAAGTACTGTAGTGTAATCTCTTTATCGTGAAAGTGCAATTCACAAATATAGATTTTTTTTGTTACATAACTGCACTCAAAAACAAAACAATGTAAAACTTTAGACCCTACAAGTCCACTCAGTCCTACTTCTTGTTCAGTCAATTGCTAAGACAAATAAGTTTGTTTACATTTATGGGAGATACTGCTGCCTGCTTCTTATTTACAATGTCACCAAAAAGTGAGAACAGGTGTTCGCATGGCACTTTTGTAGCCAGCATTGCAAGGTATTTACCATATGCCAAATATGCTAAACATGCATATGCCCCTTCATGCTTTGGCCACCATTCCAGAGGACGTGCTTCCATACTGATGATGCTTGTTAAAAAAAAATGCGTTAATTAACTTTGTGACTGAACTCCTTGGGGGAGAACTGTATGTCTTCAGCTCTGTTTTACCCACATTCTGCCATATATTTCATGTTATAGCAGTCTCAGATGATGACCCAGCACATGTTGTTCGTTTTAAGAACACTTTCACAGCAGATTTGACAAAACACAAAGAAGGTACCAATGTGACATTTCTAAAGATAGCTACAGCACTCGATGTAAAAATCTGAAGTGCCAAGATGTAAGAATCTGAAGTGCCTTCTAAAATCTGAGAGGGACAAGGTGTGGAGCATGTTTTCAGAAGTATTAAAAGAGCAACACTCCGATGCGGAAACCACAGAACCTGCACCACCAAAAAAGAAAATCAATCTTCTGCTGGTGGCATCTGACTCAGATGATGAAAATGAACATGCTTTGGTATGCACTGCTTTGGATCGTTATTGAGCAGAACCCATCATCAGCATGGACACATGTCCTCTGGAATGGTGGTTGAAACATGAAGGGACATATGAATCTTTAGCGGATTTGGCAAGTAAATATCTTGCAATGCCGGCTACAACAGTGTCATGTGAACGCCTGTTCTCACTCTCAGGTGACATTGTAAACAAGAAGTGGGCAGCATTATCTCCTGCAAATTGTAACCAAACTTGTTTGTCTTAGCAATTGGCTGAACAAGAAGTAGGACTGAATGGACTTGTAGGCTCTAAAGTTTTACATTGTTTTATTTTTAATGCAGGTTTTTTTGTATATCATTCTACACTAATAAATTCAAATTTCATGATAAAGAGATTGCACTACAGTACTTGTAGAAAGTGAATTGAAAAGTTTCTCTTCAAATTGTATATACCTTTCTTTTATTTTTACAGTGCAAATATTTATAATAAAAATAAATATAAAGTGAGCACTGTACATTTTTGTATTCTTTGTTGTAATTGAAACCAACCAATATATTTGAAAATGTGGAAAACATCCAACAATATTTATATAAATAGTATTATTGTTTAACAGCACGATTAATCATCATTATTTTTTTAATCGCTTGACAGCCCTAGTTTAAACTACTGTGAGCTTTAATTCTCCATTCCATCCAAGACATTGTGGAGAGGGGAGGACATAGAGAGCTGGTGGCCATTCTCATTCAGGGCTGCCTGGCTCCAGTGCAAGTGCACCCTAATTTACACCAGTGGAGGACTGGGTAGAGTAGAGCTGTGCCATGCCCCTTCCCTGCCTTTGAAATGCCACTTCCTTTCTTCCCCTTAAGTGGGGGTGGGGCGTGGGTGACACAGGAGACAGCAAACAGTTCTGCTGCTCAGAAGGAATTCTCTATCCATTACCTGCAGCCAGTTTAAGGCCACTTTGCATTGTTTATGCAGTGCAAACTGGCCTTAGCAGAATGGAGAATGCAGCTCGTGGTGTGTTCGTGCATTGGAACACTTCCACTGGTTTAACTTGCACAAGAGAGAGAGACCGTGCACCAAATGCTCATTTATTGCTCAGTAATTCTGAAGTAACCTTCTTAGCTTCAGTGGAAGTACTCTTGATTTACACCTGTGCGAGTAGATTTGGTCCTTTATCTTTGAAGGGCTTATATCTAGAGAGGAAAATAAAATAGGTGAGGTAGATTAGCAATTAAATCTACTGGCCTTAATCTGGTAGGATGATAAGTAAATAGTGGCTATGACTGAGAACAGATTTTATGTAACCATTTAAAACAAACAAAAAACCCTCTAGCCTAGAAAACCTAAGGGCAAGGAAACCTGACAAGTAGCAGCAAGTGTAGAAGTTTGTTTTAATCTGGCTTTAGCTCTTTCAGACTTCATCACTCATGCTCCATCCCACCTTTCTGAGAGCCTTGAATTAATATACTGAAGGAAAGAATAGGAAGTCTTACTGAACAAATCCTATTAAGTGGACTACTACATAGATCAGACTAAAGCCCTGATCCTACTGCCAGTAACAAAAATGGTAAAACTCCCATTGGCTTCACTGTTGCATGATGGAAGACTAAAATTCCCAAAGCATCCTGTCCCAGCACACACTATTTCTTTTGCAAAAAATTCTTTATGGCTACCTCAGCTTCGATCATTCCCAAACCCTGATCAAGAATTGGGAGGGGAATCTTTCCAGGACATTACAATATGCTTCTGTAACTTCACAAATGTTCTGCTTTTAGGGAGGGAGCCAATAAAGGCTTAAGCCAGACTAGAATCTAATGTCTTGCCCTGTCTCGTTAAATGAGGATGAGCCAAAAAAGAGAGAAAGCCAGTGACCTTATTTTGGAATGACTCTCTGGTAATCAAAACAGTCTTATTTATTGCCACATGTATTTCCTTCTTCATATGCAGCTAGTCCTCTCCAGTGTCTTGAGTCATGTTCTGGCTTTTAGAACTTGGCTTAACTTCCAGCTGTCTGGCTTAGTCAAGTCTAGTACTGTACATTCAGAGAAACCAGGATTTCACACACTACATATCATAAACTGGACACATCTTGATGGAAAATTATATGGACACTCTCAAGAATCTACATCTCTCTCACAAAAAAGCCACTTAGAGGCAGCATCTATTACAGCCTAACACTGGGCCTCTCTGTCCACAACAGTTTGCTCTGGGGACTATTTTGTGTCTCATCCTGCTCATAGTTGATCCACAATAACAGTCTCAGTATTGCTAGTATCCTGATATTAGCACAGTGGGGAATAATTGCCAGAAAACCTTAGTGTAGTGAAGGCCATAAAGAGAAGACCAAATGTGAAAACTGTACCGCTCGCATGCTGGATGTTCTTACGAAGGACACTGCTGATTACTTTTGATTGAACTTTTAAAGTCTCTTTTTTTAAATAAAAGTTACGAAACCTCATATGAAGAGAAATATTTTGTGTGTGTGGAGGGAGGTTAATTTTGCCGAAAAAACTTTTGGGGATAGGGGACACTTGGGAGGGAGATTTTCCTTCATTATTCTGAATCCAACCAAAGCATTGTGCTAGGCAACCACAACCATAAACAGAGTTTGACTACAAACAAAAAGTGAAACTAACTGGCCTTATTTCACTGTCCAAACTGACTTCCAAACCTTAAATAGGATAAATGGTAGAAAGTAAAGGCAGATTCATTACGGCACTTCCAGTTAACAGTCTGTGGCATTATAACATAGATAAGGCAATTTAAATCTTTGTTTTTAATCTTAAGAGCACCCTTTTAAATATGTTATGTAAGTAGCTATGATTCAATTTGTATTTCCTTTGTGATATGATCGCTATAATGTCCTCTGTCCCATGTACACTCTTCCTTTGTAGGCTGATGGAAGTGAGCTATTTCACTGATATTTTCCTGGTACAATATTTTCTGAATAAACACACTTGGATCCAAATTAACTAAACAATAATAATGTTTATAGGCCTGATCCTCAGTTGCTATCAACTAAAATACACTTCCATGGAACTGCACTGATTTTCAACAGCTGAGTATCTAGCCCTATGTTCTTAAAAGCACACACTGTAACTTCATGTTGCTCACACTTCAAACAAACAGCTACAATACATGGTACCTGTGGAGGCCAGTTTTATATTTTGCAAGGTCCCAAACTGCCACAGGAGGTAAATTAGGCCTTGCCTTCTGGTCCTATTGTCTGAAGTGTATATTAAGGTGGTCTTAAAGTCATCAAGTAACTGCAAGACTACAGTGCTACTCAAGGTAGCATGTGCACCTCATATCACTTACCAGTCAGTACTTGTTTCTACAAATGCACCATTGTACTGCTCTAAGTACAAATGGTGCATCTTATGTAAACCTTCTGATGTCAAAATCCCAGACAATAGTGAGAAAATCGAGCCTGGAATGAATAGATCAGTAGAAAAGGGGTGGGTGTGTCTAAACTTTTGTTTTCTACTGAGATTGTCACTTGCTGATGGGGGTTTGTTTCACTGGGCATACCAATGGAGTTGGCAGGTGAATTTGGCCAGCAGCTCACTAAAGGGCTCAGTCATTCCCTGGGCGCTGAAGTGGGTGGGAGTTCTGTGACTCCCCTGAGCCTAATTTTTTTAACTTGCTCATTCAAAGCTAATTTTAAGTGGAAGCAACAAGGAGGGATATTCTATGTAAAACAGACGCCAGCTGTTTCCTCTCCACCCTGCAGGAGGCCAAAATGGTGATGTTGTGAATAAAGTCAGTTGTTGCTTTATCCTCCTCAAAACAGGGCAAAACTGGGTCATCCAAAAAGTCACCCTGATCTGATTTGGTCCTTCCACTTCTCTTTAGAATCCTGTGAAAACTGCTGGGATATCACACAACTGGTTGTTAGCTCCACATCGCTTCCAGTGCACTTTCCTAGGGTGTGATCCTGTGAGTTGCTAAGCACCAGAAATCCCCACTGGAATCAATAGGCACTGCAGCACTCAATACTGCTCAGGACAAGTGCATTATTCTACCTGGGCTCTGACCTCCTTTTGTATAGGGAATTAAAAGATAATAAGCAAGCTATGGAGGGACAAATTAAACAATGCTAGTCCATCTCTATCTCCACAGAAATCAATAGGAGTCTTGGCATTGACTTCAAACAGTAGGCCTGATCCCACTTCCATTGTTATACTATTCCTTTTATTTGCAGAGCCTAGCGCATGAAAAATGGCGTGGAAAGCTAAATTAAAAATTAGGGGCCTGATGCTGATCTCTCTGACACCAGCTTTACACCCACATCACCCCACTGGCTTCTCTGACGCTCTGCATGATTCACGCTGATATAGATAAAATCAGAGGAAGGCCCAGCAGTTTTTTGCATACACAAAGGCTCATTTTGAGAACACTGGACAGAGTGAAGAAAAAGCCACCTGATCAAAGACAGAAGGAAAACAGACAACAAATATACCTGACTTCCCCACGCCAGCTCGACCAAAGATCGCCAGCTTCACTTCTGCACTTTTAGCCATGGTGGGAAAATGGAACGCTGGAGAATTCACTGGATTACCCAAAATTGAGCAGGCGGAAGGTTCCCAGGTCCTGTCTTCAGCTTCACCACGTCATTGTGACTTCTGCACAGAACCTTAAAGCAGTGTAATACAGTGAATAGGCAGAAAGTCTCTTCCTAAATATTTCTTTATTTAAACCATATGCTAATATCCTCAAACACGGAGGTAACAATACTGACACCTTTGGTGTTTGTCACCATTCATGTAGAATATATATCACATTATTTTTCTAGCTCAGCTGTTGAGACATGCCCCGTTACACTTTGTTGAACAAAGGTTCTTATTCAATAATCTTCAGCGCTCAGCTCATAATGCCATATAAGGTTCCCTCTTACTTTTTTTTTAAGCCAGCTGGGATAGTTTATATTAAGTTACTACTTTTGGCCAAACTAACTTTAATGAATTTTATTCTACAGAATATATTTAAAAACCATAAGTATTCATTAATCTATTTGCAGATAGTTGAACTCCCTTTCCCTTTCCCAAACCCTCAATTATTTCAAAGCCCCAATTACTCAGCAGCAGTTACTTAAAAGTCTTCAACAGTTCTAAATATTTGCACTTTGCCCATTCCAGTAAACAGAACCTTTACACAAAGTTCCTTGATGTTCTTTGTGTAAGATGACTCAGCTCAGACGTAAATATTCAGAAAAGCATAGGCTAGAAAGGGACACTGAAGTTTCTCTTTATATATTTTTAAAGACCACATAAGAATGTTCCTACTACCTCTATTGCCCTGCTGTATGACTTTTAGCGTGTTATGTCACCTTGCTCTCTGCCTCAATTTTCCCATCTGTGAATTTAAGGATAACTAAATTTACTTTCCTCTGTAAACTGCTTTGAAATCTATGGACGAAGGCACTATAGATGATTAGTATTGTACCAATACTACCATTTAGTGTGGATAATTCATCTCACCAATTACACCATAGTATAATTTTACTTCTGTACACAGCATGTTTCACAAAAAATACCAATCTCTGTTTGTTAGAAAGGTTTGCCAATATTTCTATAGAAAGACATAAGATTATTTTAATCATAAATATCAGATATATTAATTGCTACATTAGCATTACCCACACTAAAGCAATAACACATTTCAAGCAACTTCGTGAAATAAAATAATGTTTTATTAAATTTTCTCCAGAATACAATATGTTGCACAAATCTTGTCCAATGTACTTTATTTAGAGAAGGATATGAATATATTTTTGAAATCTCATTCTTCTGGTTTATTTTGCAGAGGAGTAAATGGCAAATCATATTCATCCCGTACAAGCATTTAGAAAGGCAAAAGCTTTTATGAATTGTTTCATCTACCAGAAGAGAGACAGGTCTTTAACTCCAAAAAATGCATACATTTGCCTTCCAATTTCTAACCTAATAAAGTCACAGTGGCATGCTTTGTCAAAAGCGAGTCATGTAAAATCATCTGTAGCAAGATTTGCTTTTCTTACTCCAGTTCCGCTCATGGAAGAAAGGCATAAATGTGATGCAGCCAATACATTCCTCTCACTTTCAGCTTTAGATAGGAAATGAAAAATGCTATAGTATGCTGGCAGAAGAAAGTACTTAAATCAATCTGTACTATATAATCCCTAGTTTTAATGGCTCTTGGGGTTTCTAATACACATAACTGCTGACAACCCTAAAAACCATCTTGCAGCTTGGGCCAGATTCTCACCTGGTGTGAACTGGAGTAGCTCTGAAGTCAATAGAGTTATGTCAATTTACACTGAGAATCTGACCCTTACTGTTTAAAGAGATGGATGCTTATTTCTGGATGACCATAAATGCACACTGTAAATTAGAGGGTTGCAAGTGTCCCTTTTCTATATTTACATGCCACCTTCCTCTAAAACACCTGGGCTAGATGCCAATCTGGTCTATAGCTGGAGTAACTCCATCAGCTTGATTTGTTCCTTATTTACACTACAGCAACTGAGTTGAGAATCTGAACCCCATATTTCTATATCAGAGCAAAAGAGAAAACAAGACAACGTGTTGCTATAAAACATACTCTCTCTAAGTAAAGATTGACATACTACTGGGTGTACTCTGGCTCCAAAAGAAATCCAATATTCATTTTCATACTCAAATGTCATTGAAAAAAGTATGAATGCTGGTTTGTCACCAAGAACGTCTTAAAAAAACTATGAGCAAAGATTCCCTTCTCAATCAGGCCCATGCATTAAAATAAAAAGGGTATATTTGGTTTAAGTCAACCACACAACTGCCATCCCCACTTTAATAAACAAATACTAGTTCACACATTAATTTCTCTTCCGATTTTCCGTAGGTCTCTGCCTCAATGTCGTTATCATAACAAAAGAGCTGAGAGGCATATAGAGCAACAGTGTGATCTAAGGGATACTTTTTGGTTCTCTCTAGTTTTCTCACCTTCAGCTTGCAAATGTTTGGCTTTCCATATGTGATGAGCACATCAAGACAATCCCTGAAATAATTACAGATCGCTGCTCCAAGCCCACTGCTGTCACTGATTAAATAATACAGTGCAACAGGTAATATTTTGCTTTCCTAATGAAAGGGCTGAAGGAATCCTCCCCCACTGCTGGGCAGATAGACAAGCTCACAATGTGCTTGCCACCTTGCTACTCTTGTTACAATTAACAGCCAGGAGGGATCCCCAGAAGTAGAGGTGTCTCCCCTAATATCTTCCCATGCAGAATCCGGAGATGATCCCAGGAAGCCCATCCTGTTCTAGCTCTGCCCGATTTGGGGCATCGCCGAAGCGATAACCCGGTAATAATTAAGGAGCTTGTTTGTTGCTCTTGACAAAGCACAAAGATAGCGGCTGGCTTCGCCAGGGTCCCTCTCTTGCTGCAGTAGCCCCTGGCTATGTGCGCTCTAGATACCTATTCAGCCAGATACCTCTTCGTGCATCAAACTCACCTCTCCGCACCAGTAAAGCAGCACGAGGGTGACTTGGGAGGACGGGAATTCAGCCCTGGTCTTTGTTGCCGGCCGGCTCACCTAGCTGTGTGATCAGAGAAGGAAGCCAACCTCAGCCATCGTGGGTTGCCCGTAGTCTCCTTTCTCCCCCGGTCTAGTCCCTCTGCCGCAGAATGCGGAGACTTCACACAGCCCCAGGACCAGCTCTCCGCGGCTGCCTTCTCCTACCGGCTACGGCAGTCGCAGGAAAGCTCTCTGCCGCCCCCTGCAGGTGCTCCGGCGCTAGGACGCGGAATGGGCTGCAGCGAGACAGCTGGGCAGGCAGTGGGATCAGCATTGAAGGATAAGGGGTGTGTGAAAGGTTGTGAGCATGAGGTGTTTAATTTACAGCACCGGGGCAGGTGAAATGGAGACTTCCCCCTTCTAAATGTGTAGCATCGGAACCGTGCCTACACGATCAAATGAAACCAAGATGCTGGCTTGAGCGGAACAAGGCGTGGTGTGCAAGGAAATGTGCGAGGGGCTGGTTCATGGGCTGGTAGTGGGAACTGTGACTAAACGCCTAACCCAAGTGGGAGAACCACGAGGGAGGAAATGCCGTGAATGTCTGCACCGGCCAGAAATGGAAACGATAGAAAGGGTTTCTGCCTTAAAAGAAACTCAGTCCAGAGACTTTAATGAATTTAAATGTATGCCAGGGCGAAAGCAGTAAACTTTAGTTCTCTGGGTTGAGCTTGCATCGAATGAAGTCAAATGGGAGTCTGATCATTGCCTTCAGTAGGACCAGGAACCAGACCTTAAGGAGAAAAGTTACAATCACTCCATGTGTTGCTAGATAAGGAATTTCAAGCTGCGTTCAAGTTTGGGCACACTAAGGTCCTGATTTACAGGACCATTGACGTGGCAGCTGTGGGTTCTCAGTACCTCTTAAAATCAGACCCTATGTAATAACCAAGCTCTAGCATCCAGTGGTGTTGTCTACACTTTTTTTCCTTTCAATCTGGCTAGGGACCACAACTATCCAATTAAAGAAAAAGAAGGCGTGTTGCAGTAAGGGCTTACTTTCATAGAACCTGATCCTACAACTACTTACTACCAGGAGCAGTGTTTACTACCAGGAGTAGTCCCTGAAAATAAACATGTGACCTTGTAATCAAAGGGTGGACAATGGGGCTAACTCATGTTAGTAAAGTTAGTCATAAGTGTTTACAAGATCATTCCTAATGGGACTACTCACAGTAGTAAGTACAGCACCTGATAGTAAACGTTTGTAAATCTGGCCTGTAGTCCTTCTATGCTAAATCATATGACTTGATTTGCTGCATATTAGATATCTTGGGCCAAATTCCTGTCTGGTGTAGATCTGATGGAGTTAGACCAGGGAGGAATGTGGCCCCTTAGGTTTTAGCTGTGTCCAATTTAAGAATATCCAGAACACAGCCCTTCCTTACAAACTGAGCCACTGAATTGTTTGTGACATTTGGCAAGTCACTTACCTTCTCTTAGTCTCTGTTTTTCCCCACTGTTAAATGAAGATAATGACACCTGCTAAGAGTGTTTGTTTTTCTAAGGTGCAAGACATGAAGGTCAGTCAGTGGTAGGGTTGAACTCACAATCTCCCAGCCCTGTACTTACTCCACTAGAAGACCACCTGGCTTTGGTGTAGGTGGGAAAACTACACCATGGTTGTCATCCTCCTCCTCCTGTGTCCAGGGTGAATTTTTTGCACACATGAAAAAAGGGCTTTTGAGATTTCACCCACTCAGCGATGAATAATCCAGTCCCTCCACGTTTTGCAAAGGTCAACATTCCAGGGGTTAAAAGAAAAGAAAAAACTCTTACAAAATGAACTAAGAAATGTAACCCAAAGTTTCTGGATGTTTGTTTTTTCACCCGTTTCGTTCAGCACTGTTCACAAGCATTCATCTGTGCCTCGTCAAGTTCTAGAAATGTGGAATAGGGAACTAGCTTTTGCCTGCCCTCTCTAGCCTAACAATAAAACAGTGTTAAGGCTGCTACAGCCACCTTCTTTCCTGGGCTGTAAACAATATCTAGTTTTTATGTAATTTTCCTCTATCAATCCCAAAGTATTTTACAAAGGAGGTAAGCGTCATTCATCTTATGTGTTACAGAGGGGAAATTGAGGCAAAGGGGCTTATTCAAGGCCATCTTTTAGGCTAGGGCCAGAGCTAGGAATAGAATCCAGGTCTCTAAATCTTAAGACAAAGGTTCTATCCACTGGATCACATCTATCTCCCTTTTTACTGACTTGTCCATTGATACAGGGATACCTTAGTAACAGCTGTAAACCAGAGGTAAAAGGTCCTCAAAGATCAAAGTGGGTGTTGCTCCTGTGTTCTGGTTCCAACTCATCTCTAATGCAAATAAGTGAGATAAAATGGCAGTAAAGGCAATCATCTCCCTCTTCTTAGTGAGCAGAAGTTAAATACAAATTAACTTCACATTCAACTCTTCCACAATGATTCAAGTCTCTCTCATGTAGAATAATAAGAGCACACTAGAGAATTAGGAGGCCGAGGCTTGCAGGGCCTAATCCTGAGAGGGACTGAGCACCCACAACTCTGCTGTGTTCAATGGGAGCAGCGGACACGCAGCTCCTTCTCAGGATCAGCTCTTAAAATAGCTCGGCTGCTTATCGTACAAAGGCAGATAATTCAAAGGCAGATTTTAAAGCTGTGTTGCAGTTTATATTTTACTTGTTAAAAATAACTGCTGAGGCTTTAAACCTTCTCTCAACGTTTGGTTTACATAATTTAGATAAACTGGCTTTTCCATTCTCCTGTGCGAGTAACTGGTGCGTTTCTGTTTTACATATGGGGACGTATTTGTCAGTTTCAAGGGCTGGCATTTGGGTTCTGCGGCTGTGGAATTCACGCTGCAGGGGGGTCATTGAGTTAGATGCTATGGCAGGATTGACAAACCAATGGGTAATTTTTTGACCACCAAATTACCAATTTTGTAGCAGTGCAAGCTACAGTAGTAAGGGTAATTAAATCTCATGCTCCTGCTCATAAGCTGATCACTATGGGGAACAGGAAGGAATTTCTTTCATTCATGAACAACCCTGCATAGACTATATTCAAGATGAGCAGGAGTCCTTCTTCCCTTGCCATCATCAGAGAGTAGAGGTATAGGCCAATGCCGGAAACAGGAAGCCAGGCTTACTGTACCAGTAATCTGATCCAGCATGGCTTATCCTGTGTTTGATTGTGGGTGAAATCCTGACCCCACTGAAATCAGCAGGAGCTTTTCCATTGATTTCACCTTTGGTGCAGGTCTTGCTCCCCTTGGCAGGTAACATTGCACTTAAATGCTTTTGAAAATAGGATTTAGGCTCCTATGTCACCTAACCTATAGCTCCAGCCAGGCAAGCAATCCCAGAATCGAAGCCACATATAAACCCAGGCATAAAGGGTTTTGGGTGAGAAGGGCGTGGGCTAAACCCCAGGTAAGACCCCAGGGTGATCCTGCAGTGAAGACATAGCCACAGGTGTATCCAACATGTTACCCAAAATGTATATCTAGTGGAAGGAAAAATAGTAGTTACAGCATGAGGGGAAAATTGGGACCTGGAATTATCAGTTGCAATGGAGCATTGATGAGCGCACTTTTGGGGAACAGATGTTTAAGGAAGCAGTGGTTAGAAACAGGGATTTAGCAGCCAAGCCTTCATCTGGGCTCTGAATATGGAAATTGTGGCCATGGAGATGTTACAAATGGTAGGGGAAGGAGCAGAGACTCAAACTCAACCTCTTCAGTGCAAAATGATTTATTGGTAGGAACAGACAGAGGAACAGGAATTAAAGCAATAAATAAAGACTCACACAAACATTTACTAATGTTGCCTGTGATAATCCTAGTGCTAGAGACAGTAGCTGGGAACGCTGCTTCCTCTTGGATGCTCATTCTTCTCCAGCATCAGTGACCTTATCTATAGCTTCATTGCTCTGAGGGGTGATTCTAGGCCCCATATAAGGGCTGAGCTCTTAGTGAACTCATAGCTGCAGGTATGGTGCAGCTGCTGTAGGAGCTATATTTTTCTCCCAAGGGAGCCTCCCCATAGGTGAATACAAACCTAGAGCAACAATCCTGACCTGTTTATAAGAAGCTCATCAGAAGCAGCTACCCTGAATCAGCCTATATCAGCAGTAGGGAATTTCAGACATGCCATGGCTCACCAGAAACCTCCATGGTCTGCTCTTCCACCCACTTATTAAACAGAAAGCATCAGTGTCCCTAGAATCAAACACTGGCCCAGACTCTCTACAGCTATACAAACCCCAAGGCAAAGCTAACCTCAGCCTCAGTATAAATTAAAGGGCTCTCTTCCCAACAGCTGCAGTTGATGTAAATAGCCCTGAATGACTCTATCACAATTTCAGTGCCATTCAATAACACTTTATTGCTATGACAAGCTATACAAGTGATGCCAAAGTCCAATGTATTTTTCCTCTGCCTGTCTGGGTGATGGTATGTGTGTACAGGGCCTTAGCTATCATTTCTATTTTCTTATTATTTTCTTGAGCTATTTCCCCATTTGAAATAGGCAAACCAGAGGCTCTTCATGAATTGTGCAGATGATTTAGTGTGATGCTGCCCACCTGAGGGCAACACTTAAGGCAGGATGTGTAAATTGCACAGGATTGCTAGTGAGTTAGTATTTTTAAAGCAGGAGAATCAGTTGTACCTGATTGGGCTATAGGCTGCAACAACCAAAGGAGCAGCATCTTGCCATGGGGGATGGCTTTCAATATCTACAAACTGTGGGGCAAATGCTTCCCATGGGAGCACAGAAAAGCAGAGATAATGCTGATGTGTCCTCTGCCATAAGAAACATGCTGGGGAAAGCAGTTGTCCAGGCAGGCCAGGAGTACAGATTCTCAAGTCCCCTTTGCTGGTGCATTAATCAATAGCAGCATACACTTGGAGCAGTGCTTGCTGCTGAGTACAACACATGTTCTACCTGGGTTGATGGCTGGGTGGTCTCCCTAAGCCAGGGCTGGGGAACCTATGGCACATGGGCCCGATCCAGCCCATTGCTTCATTTCATCCGGCCCACAGCAAGTCTCTGCGCCCCCACCCCAGGCTGGAGCTGCAAGCACTGGCTTGCCCCACCATAGGCGGGAAGCCCCAAGCCTTGGCGCCACCCCATGGGGCTGGAGCCATGAGTGCCAGCTTGCCCCGCTGCGGGGGGAAGCCCCGAACCTCCGCGCACCTCCAGGCGGGTGAGTTGAACATTTTATATTTCTCTCTTTTTTTTTTTTTTTTTTTTAAACACCCTAAATTAAGTTGCTTTTTACTTGTGTGTGGCCCGCGATTGATGTTTATTGTGGGTCAAGGGCCCAAGATAGAAAAAAGGTTCCCCACCCCTTCCCTAAGCTCTCTCCTAGTATTCTTTCAAGTGCTGTGGAGATTCTCAGTTGGTAGTTGAGCAGCTGCTGAACACTATTTGAGGTTAATGTCTTAATCCAGATATTTGTAGCAATTACTAAAGGTACACATGGAAACGTTGAGATTGTTTTCTTCAGTTTCATCTTCCAAATGTTTCTGTGTTGGCTCAAGGCCCTGTACATAAATCTATTAAGATATGCTAATCTAGCTCAATGAAATATAGGGCTATCTTTGTCATTAAATTATAGATGAACTTTGCTGGTAGTTTGGGTTGTAGTGATTATGAAGTATTGCTGGTTGACTTAATATTATATCTCTCATATTTTCCATTGTGGCTCATGTTACACAGTTTTTAATGATGTGATTCTTAGTGTGTCCTTATGATTTATAAACTTTTATGCTCACTTTTCCCACTATTAAAAAAAATCCAATACATATTTTACTTGGTTTTTAAATGTAAATTGTATCACTTTTATTAATAATAGTGTAATAATTAAGGTCCAGATTCTGCAAACGCTTAGATATGTTTAACATTGTACATGCCATGTGAGTAGTTACAAAGAGTTCAGTGGATTATTCTTGTGTAAAGTTAAGAATGTTTTAAGTGTTTGTCAGTTCTAGGCCTAAATCCCATTAGGAAATAAGCAACGTGGTAGCATTGTATCCCTAAAGCCAATAGAAACGCTGGATATTCAAGAAATGCAGGATCATGTGGGCCCAGACACTGTATGACGTTGATTAAAAGAAACCTCAGCATTTAAAGTTGCTCTACTTTATGGTACAACGAAGTATCATAGTGGAATGCTGCACGACAGCAGTGTCAAGATTTGGAGCTTGGCTAAATTGAGAGCTAGTGAGCAGCAAGTGGTGATGTAAATCTACCCCATACATGTGTTTGTGGACCATGCTGCCATGCACTAAACGTTTCATAGTGAGCTTTGATCGACTGCTGTTCAAACCACAGTAGATCAAAGCGCACTATGGAACTTTCAGTTTGCGGTAGCAGGATCCACAAGACCTTTTAGGTGAGGCAGGCTAGCGCGCTGTAAATGTTACACCCTATCCTGCTGCCAACTAACTCCCCATTTAGACAAGCCCCTTAGGCCCCCACATCCTGCAGTGTGATCAGCGTGGGTGGACTGCTGCACCTGAGTGCACACAAACGACAGGAGGTTATCTAATCAGGTATGTTTTAGTAGTGGAAAGTCTGCAAAGTCAAAGAGACAACTCACTAAGACTACAATCTGCCCTGAATAACGGGGAGTGAGCAGAGTAGGTTTTGAACCGTGGCTCAGTCACAATTTTGTCCCTGTTTTTCTCCTTGCTTAATGGGGCGGGGGAGGAGAATAGGTAGTGCCAGCCCTTTTCCTGGTGTATCTTACTTCTCCCTCGGGGTCAGTTCAGCTGCACTAGCTGTTGCCTAGATCATATGGATAGGTGTCACTTATTGCATTTCCATTGATCTAAAATTGATGTATACTTGAGCACATACGTGTGAAGAAACAGGAATTGAATGAAACATACTTAAAATGCTCTTATAAGTAATTACAATGACAAGATAAATGTAAAATAGATATTTTTTTCCTGAAGGATGCCATGTTTTATGAAAAGGTAATATCTTAAACAGTTAGAGAAATTATCTACATAGTATGCTCTACTAATCTAGTTAGTATTATGCTAATATAATACAGTTTTATATCACAGGATCCTTAATAAATCAGTAGGTTTTTTTCTTGCCTTCATTTCAGTAATTTATGATAAATAGGACTAAGTATTGAAGTAGGCAGAGAATTAATAACATTTGTATAGTTTGTAACAAATGTGCAAAACCAGACTTTTATCAGGAGTGCTGCGTGCAGCACTTGCTGTCTTAATTTCTTGCAGATGTATCCATGCATTTTGAAAGGTCCAGTGCTTTTTCAAGGGAGATCATCATTAATTCATTTTATATTCATATTAACTAATGCTAGTTATACTTTATATTTTCTTTGCCAGTATTATGACTGCACCTGGTGGGGCCTGGGTATCTGACTGCAATTTATTATTAAATGTTCATGTTTTTTAGTGGAACTGGTCACTGATGGCAAGAACATCTGGAATTCACTCTTTTCCTGATGTTACCTCCCCCTGTTTAATCAAGACCTTGGGGGGCGAAGGGGGGGGAAGGAATTGCTGCCAGTTTTCTTGAACATATAGTAGAGCTTTGGAGAATATTTAGTCAGGCTGTATGTTAAGGGTACATTATCAATAGTTTATAAAGATTAATAATTAACTAATAAATGTTTTAATAAACGGCTAATCAATTGTAATAACCAACAGGTTAATAGCTTCCATGTAACCATGGCTAATGACCAACTGTACGATCTTAGGCAAATGAGCATATAACCATGTGTAACATACTGCTCATGTCCATAACGTGCTTATAAAAGGATAATAAATGTTATAAACAATTTACAAATGTATCCTTAATTTAAAATTACAGAATATTAAGTAGCATGCAAAGTGAAAACATTTTAAAGGGGGTACTATCAGGTTCAACATCATATATGTCATCATCAGGATTAATCCCAAAGGAATGTAGCCTCCTTACAGATGGAGCACTGCCGAGAGCAAGCTCTAAGTGGGTCCTTAAAACAGTCTGGATGTTCAGTCTATGTCTGGCACTGGTTATCTTATTGCAGCACTGACCAACCCTGTAGTGATATTCCATGGTAAATGCACTTCGTAATTTGTTGGGGTGCCATCCTAACAATATGCCTGGCCTATAAAGGGTTAATGGAGGCCTAGGGAGGCTGTGAGAAAAGCAGCTAATAGGAGAGAGGCTGTGAGGAGCAGCCTATCCAGGCTGAGCAGGCCAATATAAAAAGAACTGTAGGGCAGAGCAGAGGCAGTTGCTCCCTGGAGCTTGAGGAAGGAAGGCTGCCTGCCTGCCTTGCAGGAGGAAGAAAGCTAGCACCTTGGACAGAGTAGTGCTAAGCAGGATCAAAGGAATGAGAGCAAGCTCCCAGCTGACTGCTGGCATGCTGAGGCCCTGAGATAAGGGCAGAGATGGTGCTGGGGCTGTGGGGAAGTGGCCCAGGGAAGTAGACTGAGAGGTTTGAGGAGACACAGCACATGGCTGCCATCTATAGGACTGGCTGGGACCAGAATAGTGGGTGATTAAGTTCCCTCTAAGCTGCACAGCCATGCAGCAGGCTATAAAGGGCTGCGCAGCCACAGGGGCCTGGAGTGGAGAGAGGTAGAGGGTGGGTGGGGACTGGCAAGGGGAGTGAGTTGGGCCTGGGTCCCCCCACCCACCCCACTTGCCACTGAGGAAGTGGCTAGACCATTGGACTGCGGTACATTCCCCTGAAGGGGGACCATAGAGTGCAGCACAGCCAGAGGGCTGTGTTCTTGGACCACCACAGGTCCAGGAATAGAGGTGACAGCAGGTGAGACACCACCAGAAGAGGGCATAGAGCTAATTCCCAGGACAGCCAGCAGGAGGCACCACAATGGTGAGTCGCACCCCGTCACAATGCCCATACCAGGAAAGCTGTTGAAATCAAACCAGTGCTGATGGAGGCGGTTGCTGGGTTTGGCTACAAATATTACACACAGCATTTCAAATTATTTAATCATCTACTTAATAATACCTAGATTATTAAAACTAAAAGTGATTTTTAAAATCATTATAGTGGTTGTACTTAAGAATTTCTTCTGCTTCTACGTCAAACTATTTTGATCATTCTTTAACATGTCCTTTGGCAAAACCCATCTTGTTGAAAACCTCCCAGGGTGCGGCTTCCACAACCTATTCTAGAACTTATCTGCCTTTATAATTAGAAAGCTTTTCCTAATATCTAACTTAAATCTCTCTTGCTGCAAATTAAGCCCATTACTTATTGTCCAGCCTTCAGTGGATATGGAGAACAATTGATCACAGTCCTCTTTAGAACCGTCCTTACATATTTGAAGACTGTTCTCCTTCAGTCTTCTTTTCTGAAGGTTAAACAAGCCCAGTTTTTTTTAAAACTTTTCCTCATAGGTCAGGCTTTCTAAATTTTCATCATTTTTTGTTGCTCTCCTCTGGACACTCTCCAATTTCTCCACATCTTTCCTAAAGTGTGATGCCCAGAATAGGACATAGTACTCCAGCTAATGCCTCACCAGTGCTGAGTAGAATGGGACAATTACCTCCCAGGTCTTCCGTATGACACTCCTGTTAATACACCCCAGAATATTTGCCTTTTTTGTACCTGCATCACATTGTTGACTCATGTTCAACTTGTGATCCACTATAACCCCCAGATCTTTTTCAGCATTACTATACTACCTAGCCAGTTATTCCCTACTTTGTAGCTGTCCATTTGACTTTTCCTTCTTAAATGAAGTTCTTTGCACTTATCTTTATTAAACTTCATCTTGTTGAATTCAGACTAGTTCTCCAATTTCTGAAGATCATTTTGAATTGTACTCCTGGCTCCAAAGTGTTTGCAATTCCTCCCAGCTTGGTATCATCTGCAAATTTGATAAGCGTATTCCCGACTCTATTATCCAAGACACTGATGAAAATATTCAATAATAGACCCAGGACTGACCCCTGTGAAACAACACTACATACGCCCTCTCAATTTGACAGCGAACCATCAATAATTACGCTTTGAATATGGTCTTTCAACCAGTTGTGCACCCAACTTATAGTAATTTCATCTAGACCACATTTCCCTAGTTTGGTTATGAGAACGTTATTTGGGACTGTGTCAAAAGCCTTACTAAAGTCAAGATATATCACATCTACTGCTTCCCCCCCATCCATTAGGCCAGTAACCTTGTCAAAGAAGGAAAGTCGGTTGGTTCGTCATGATTTGTTCTTGACAAATCCATGCCAGCTATTCCTTGTAACCCTCATGCTCAGAAGAATTTTGTTAAAGGTTGATAGCTAAATTCTCTGTTTGCACATGCTGAGGAGAGATTTGTTAGAGTTTGACTTCTAAATTCTGTGAAGATTTGTCAGCACTGAGCATGCCCCAGTTCTGCTTGGCTCCTGCATGTGACGGGACTGTGCATACACTGTCTTCAGAGTGCTTGAGCATGCTCTGTAGGGCCTGAACAGAAATTTCCCTGCAATTGCTGCTCTGTGGTGCCAGGCACCAGAACTGAGAACAGTGTGACTGATTCTCTAGGGCTTTCAATGTTTCTGCTGGTGTCCAGGCAGTGAGGGGAAGAAGGAAGCAAACTGACACAGAATACAGTGTCTTAAGGAATATGGGGGGATGAGGATGGGACATAAGGAGAGGGAGTTAGAGGAGCTAGAGAGTGGGGAGAAGCAGCGGGGTTGGGGGGGGACAATAGCCAGAAGGGGGGAGGGGAAGCAGTGGGATCCAGAAGCCAGTGGGGAATTTTTGATAGGAGCTCATTGAGGGGAAGGAGAGAGTTATGGGAGATACAAAAGTGCAGATGGGAGGAGGATGATAGGAAGCGGGGGGAGCGGGACATAAGTTGGCAGGAGGGAGGGGCGCAGAAGTGTCTATGAACACTAGAGCACATGCCCCTCCACAACCTTGAATTGATCCCAGGAGTCCCAATTCTCTACATTCCTGTACTATTGGCAAATAGTTGTGTAACTCACTGGTAATGTATGTGTTTCATCCCCCTTTGCACAATCCGACTACTGCTGCTCTCAATAGTTCAAGTGGTAGATGTCTGTGCTGTAGATCAAACCAGTCCAAACTCTGTTGATGACACGATTTGTGGGGTCAATATAGTTCCACATAATGGAATTTGTTTTTCAGGTTTTTTTATAGGAAATTACATTTTAAACAGAACTACATTAAAAGACTGTTATGGTTGCAAAGTCAAGCACTCCAAAGTTACAAAATGCCAGAATTAAGGTTGCCCATGCAGCCTTTATTTGCCCCATTATGTGTATGCATTATGATATAATCTTTAACTACATGATCCATATTTTTTTCCCACAGGACCGGTGTCTCATTCCATGAATGAGTAGTTATTCAATATTTCTTTTTAGTCTCCTCATTCAATATGTGGCCTACGTGCTCTGGGGATGAATCAGGTTGTATAGGGAAGGAGGCTGTTGTCTGTGATCCCTGCACCATTTGTTGCAGATGCTGGAAGGTGGTGTGCACCTTATTGTGGTTGCCAGGAGATGGAGGGCCTAAGCCTGCCCAAAGCTAAAAGCCCTATTCCAAGGGGGAGGGGCTATCGAATCTAGGCCACAAGTAAATACCAGGGACAACAAATGGAAAACAGGGACAGGAGTGAAGGTCAAAAGGAAAAAATCAGGGAACTGGAAGGGGATACTGAGCAGAGAATCCCCAGCAGTGCTCTTTGGTCCTCAAAGGCATCTAAGGAGTCAGTGAACACTGCTCAGAGGAATGCTGCTCAGAGGCACTTCTTCACAAGGATTGGAAATAGGCCCCACAAGAGCATACACACCCCCATCCAACTTCCTCCTCCTGGCATGATGGATGGCCATCTTGGCCAGTGCCCGGAGGAAGTTGATGAGGAGTTCTCGCAACTTTGTGGGGCCACAGATGGGGTGTGTGTAAATAAGGAGGTGCAGGGGGAACTGCAGCCAGAACCCCAGTAAGAGGTTCTGGAGGAGCCAGAGGAGGGGCTTCAGTCTGAAGCAGCCTATGTAGTTACGTACAAAGGTCTCCCTCTCTCCGCAGAAGGGATAAGTGAACCACATCAGCCGCCAACTGATATCCCTGGTCGGCCATGGAGCCAGAATGGAATGCAGGTTCGCCCACTGGGATTCCTCACCCTCCTCAGGTAGTAGCAGGTCCCACCACTTTGTATTATGGTGAGACATGAAGACAAGGGAGTAGGTAGTATGAAGCACAAGAATGTACAGATGGTCTCGGGATGCAGTTTGGCGGTGAACTGGCTGGATGTTCTTCAGTTGACTTAGGTTGCTTGTCAGGGGAAGCTGGCGGGGCTTGCAGGGCAGGGACCTAATGATGAGATCCAGAGGGCCAGAGATGAGGTATCCACAGGAAGCACCCTCCCACATGACCCACTCAAGAAAAGTGAGAGATGTGGGAGGCAAGGTTGCCTTCACCTCCTGGAGCAAATGAAGGGACATGCAGGGTGGACAGCCCCATGCGCTGGCCAAGTGCCATGAGGTCCACCCAGTTCCTCTGATTATAGTCCAGGAGGTCTCCGATTCTGGTGGTGCCAGCCAAGACCAACCTCTGGTACATCATGGGGGAACTCTACCACTGCACATGGAGGTGAGGTTTATGTAGTCGGAGTTCTATGAAGAGATCCTCCCCCTTGATGGCTGCTATGGACCTGGTTGTTGAAACTAGCTTCCAGGTCCTGAGGAGGTCCTGGTAAAAGACCAGCAGTCAGAGAGGTGTTGGGGGAGACACCACAGGTGGAGATAAAAGAGCTGCCTGTCATATTGGAGCACTGAGAGGCAGCGGAGGAAGGCGTGTGCCAGCATGCTCCACGTTGGCCTATCTGCATTGTAAAGGAGTCTCTGCAGAGGCAGAAGGCGTGAACCTGGCTACAGACACAGAGCAGGCCCTGTCTGCCCTCTCCCAGGGGAAGGCTCAGATCACTCACAGAGACCAGCTAGAAAAACTTCAGAATCTTCTGCTGGAGACTGGCCAGAGTCCCTTGGGCTTAGGGTGTTGAACCGATGCCAGAACATGGACGGGACTAATTGGTTGATCACTGGTGCCCTCTCCTGAAGGGAAAGGCTCCGGAACTGGCCCATTCATCTCCCCAACCAGTCAGACACCCTGGCCTCTAGGTCAATCGCATTTTCCAGTGGGGAGGGATTGGTGGCAGAAAGGTACATGGCCAGATAGAGCAGTGGACCTGTGCCCCACTGGATGGCATGGAGCACAGGTGAGAGGTAGCCCACCTGCCACCCATCTCTGACCATCAGGCAAGAGTTCTTGACCAAGTTGACCTAACTGGAGGAGGCTGCCAAATAAATGGCTTTGCAAGCCTTCACCTGTGCCAGATCTCCCAGGTCCTGGGCCATGAGGAGCTCATTGTCAGCATACACTGATAGGACCACAGACCATCCAGCTCCCAAAGTACCAACCCGATCATCCTCTTGCAGAGAAGACAGAGGAAGGGCTTGATAGCAATGGTCTAGAGCTGGACAGACAACAGACAGGCCTGATGTACCTTTGACAGAAGGTGACAAGTTCAGTCAAGGCCCAGTTGAGCTTGATCAGACATTGCACCGTGGCTTACAGCACCCGGAGAAACCCCACAAAGTGGGGCCCAAAGATAAATGCCCACAGAGTGCCCTTGAGATACCTGTGATCCAACCTGTCAAATGCCTTCTCCTGGTCCAGGGATAGGAGGATGAGTGACAGACCATCCCTACATGCTAGATGGAGTAGGTCCCAGACCAGATAGAAGTTACTGAAGACAGTCCAGCCTGGGATGGCATAGGTCTGCTCAGGGTGGATCACATCCACCAGCATGGACCCCAGCTGCAACGAGATGGCTTTCATTACAACTTTGTAGTCCATGCTCAGGAGCAAAAGATGGCACCAGGTCCTTCGGTCGAGGAGGTACACCTTCTTAGGCAGCAGGGCAAGCATGGCCTGCCTACATTATGGGGGAGCACCCCTATCCTCAAGGACTCAGCCCAGGTGATGGTGATGTCCTACCCAAAGACAGCCTATAAAGCATGATAGAACTCCCAGGTCAGCTGGTCAATGCCTGGAGATTCATTGGAAGGCTTCTGAGAATTCTGCCAGAGTGAGAAGTTACTGTAGCTGGTTCTGGTCACCCGCACTGATGTAGGGCATTCATCCCACAGGACCCCGCAAGCATTGGTGTTGGTTGGATCCAAGGAGAACAGGGGGCATAGATGGTCATGGCCTTTCCCTGGATCCTTGTGGGGATGCTGTCCTCCACTAGGAGGCAGGTGATATTCTGTTTTGGCACCACTCCTTTTCTTTAGGGTGTAGAAGAAGCAGGAGCCATGATCCAGCTCCTGAAGGAGATGGATGCAGGATCGAATGAAGTTACTCCAGAGCTGATGGCTGCTGAGGGCCCAGAGCTCCTCCAGCTTCTTCTGATGCTCTTTCCAGAGGGATAGATCCCCAGGGCAAGTATCCAGGCTCCTCTCTGGCTCCAAAACATCCAACTCCAGCTGCTCTATTGCTGTATCCGTTCTCTGGCTGGTCCCCGGGTGTAGTCACGGCAGAAGAGATGGGCATGGGCCTTTCCCACATGCCTCTGTCGGGCCCTCTAGAACTCTTGGAAGGACACTGCAAAACCCACTTACTCCAACAGGCTGTTACTGAAATGCCAGTAGGTCAGCCCTAGTAGCTCAGGTGTCAGCAAGGCCATGATGGCCACCAGAATGTGGTCTGAGAATGGGGTAATGATGCTCGAGGACTGGGCATGCAAGATGTGAAATCGAAAGATAGATGCAGTCCATCCAGGAGTGGCACAACCATGTGTCTTCCACATGGACATAAGTGAAGGTGGTGGTGTCTGGGAGGTGATTGCGCCAGACATCCACAGGGAGTGATGATCAACAATCTCCCTGAGGACACCCATGGTAGACGGCACTTCTTTGTCACAAGGAAGTCCCACATGTCCTGGGTGATGTTAGAACCCCCGCCCAGGACCAGCCCCTTGCGAGGGTACAAAGTGGTGAGGAAGGCAGACGCCTGGCAATAGAAGCGCACCCACTCTGGGCACAGCATCAGGACAGAGATGTTAATCAGGTTGAGAATCCCCTCCACGCAGACCCAGAGGTCCAGTAGGCATCCCAGCATGACCTCAGCAGTCCCTTGGGCCATAGGTCCAGGGAGAACAGTGTGGCTACACCACCCAAGAGTGTGGTGAAGTGGCTGAAGTACACCCCATTCCCTGACTCCAGCTGCCATCTGGCTTCAGCAGCTGGATCAGTGAAAGTCTCCTACAGGAAGATCAGAGTATTCTCTTCCCCCCCACCCCTTCCTGAAGGAAAGAGAGACACCTGGCACCTGTGAAGACTCATCCTACAGCCTCTGGTGTTAAGTGAGTTGATGGTAGTTGGTATCATTTGAAGGCCAAGAATCCTCACAGCCAAGAGTGCCATCCACCCCCACAGCAACCCATAGTCCCTCCCAAAGTAGATCAGGGAATCATGGAAACTGTTTGCCCACTGCTAGTCTGTGATGTCCTGTTTCCTGGTCCCCTTTCCTTCCCCCATTAAGGCCCTCGAGGCCTGGAGAACAAGATTAAAGTCCCCACCATCACCACCACGGGAGAGTGAGCTGTACCCTCCACTTGGAGCCAAAGACATCTACCAGGAACTGGTGCAGCTCATCCTGCAGCACAGTGGGGGTCAAGAACTCTGTAGACCCAGCCAATCCCACAGACTCCCGGTCATCCTCCAGCTAAGCCCCATCAATGGCTCTACAGCCTTCAGGCAGGAACATTTGTGCAGCTGGTATTCCTATTCCCCTACGTCATTTCACGGGCAGCTGCTGTACTCCCTCTGCTGTTCACTCCTGTGTCGGGAGCTGAGACAGAAACTACATTGTTGATGGTGCTGCACTGAGGACAGGTGTGAGGTGGCCCTTCTATGACACAGTGCTCGGGCACTGGAATGGGCTCAGTGTGCCCACAGCCTCAATATCGTGTTGGATACTGATTGATTTGGGGCTCTCCAGCTGCTCTGGCAAAATTGCCCTGATTCAGGAGGGGATCCACCAACTGTACTTTCTCAGGGGGCACAGAATCAGGCTCAGTGGTGGCCCCCCTAGATGTCCTGTGGAGGCATCCCTCAAGGAGGGGGAGGTGCTAGGCCCGCAACTTATGCTTGCCGCACTTCCTCCATCTCCTTCCCGATAACCAATACCCAGACCTCCACGGCGCTCACTGGAGGGCCAGCCAGCTGGGGTAGGTCCAGTGGGCAAGGGCAATGAGACTGTGGCTTGAGGAGGCAGGGATGGGGCATAGAAGGAGCGGTGGTCTTCCCCAATATAGACCTGCTCCTGGATGGCAGAGCAACCCCCTCCTCAACAGACCCCGCCCAATGGCTCTCTGGCACCCGAGCGGGATTGTTGGCTGGTGAAGGAGGAGGGGGAACCAGGCAGGTAGGGTCGCTGGCAGTAGCAGGACCAACACCCTCCTGGGTCTCGGGGGTGCCTAGCATTCCAACTTGCCAGGCCGAAGGACAGTCTCTCGAGATATGCCCTGAAGTCTGGCAGAAGCAGCACGGAGCATCCCCGAAGAGTAGCGGACCTGGTACAAGGAGCCCAGATAGGGCACTAGAAAAGACCCCTCCAAGCTCCCCCTGCCACACACTACTACTGGCAGCTGAATGGTGACTTAGCAGAGGATGGAGTCCTTTCACCCCAGCAGGAGAGGGTTGGAGACCAGCTTCCCCCAGTTGAACAGGAGAAACAGGATAACGTTGGGTAGGAAGGATGAGATGGAGGTGAGAACCCCCCCGTATGCCCAGGTCCTCCACAGGTTCAAGGGAAACAAAGAAGCCCTCCCCACTGAGATGTCTTTCGCCACTGGCTCCTGGGTGCCAGCCTCCAATGCCAGGAAGAAGACAACCATCCCATACATTTTGGAGGCCAACTCTATGGCTGATAGCCTGGCCACAGTGTCAATGCCTGCTATGTAGGTTTCAGTGTAGGGCAAGGCAGCCGCTAGGAGGAGGCAGCAGACACTGTGCTTCCTAGTCAGAGTGGGGGGAAAGGGCCCCACCGAGCATTGATGTTAGTAGAGGTGGCAGCAGCAGTAATGGCAGCAGTGGACAAAGGGGCCAGGGGATAGCATGCGGAGCCATGGCCAGCTGGGCCTACGCTCTGGGGGCTGAGGGAGTGAGCAACCCCAGAGCCAGTGGAAGGGACTGCAGGGGGATGGGGAGCTGCGGCTGATGGTGTGCTGCAGTAGTGGCAGCCACCATGGTGGAAGGAGCCTTCTGGGTGAAGCTCTTGCCCTTTTTCTTCCCCTGGCCCTTTCTGCTGGCTGAGGGGGCTCCCTTGCTGGTGGTAGCAGATTTGGCAGTGGAGTCCCTTCCTGACCCTGCTGCCGCCGCCCCACTGAGGGCATTGATGGTACTGGCAGCAGTGTTAATGGTGGTTGCCATGGGAGCAGATGGGGGGAGAAAGCCAAGGTGGGGGCAACACCCGGGTCCCCAGCTCAGCATTCTCCCTAGTGTCCCCATGGACAAAGCTGTTGGAGTGGAAACTTTGCACTGAGTGGCTGAGTCGGGGTCTGCCAATGAGAAAGTCACCAGAAGGGGTGGGGGATCAGAATGATAAATGGAACGGTGGTGATAGAGAAGGCAGAGGCTAACTGCTCCTCCCCACTGAGCTGTGTGTGGTGGGAGGAGGGCACAGGTTAGTGAAACAAGAGAAACTGGGGGGCGGGGGTGTCACAACCAGCAGTTTGGGTGAAACTGGCTCCTCCGGCTGCATTGGGATGAGGGGTAGAGGTAAGTGTGAGGGGGTGCTGTGAACAGGGTATCAAACAAAAATGGTGAGGGGAGGGGCAAGCGAAGCCAGGTGGGACACAGGAGGCAAGGAACAAACAATAAGGGGAAGGGCCTGGGCAGGGAATAAACAGCAAAGCATGGGGCCGGGACAAGCTATGGAAGGCCTGAAAACAAAATGTGAAGGAGCTCAGGTGGGGTAGGGGAGGCAGCAAACAAAGAAGCAAGGGGGTGCTAGGTGAGGGAGGTAAAACAAACATTAAGGGTGAAACCCCAGGTGAGGCAGGGCACACATAACAAACTGCCTCAGGTCCTCATCTGGAATTGTATCACCTGTTCTCAGAGCGGTATTGTGAATATAAATTCATTAGTAGTTTTAAAGAGCTTGGACCCTATGGTGCAAAACCCATAGAAATGCCTAGGATTCCCAGGAAGAAGCTATTATTCTACGTAGTGTTGTAGCCATGTCAGTTCCAGGATATTAGAGAGACAAGTGGGTGTGGTAATTGGGGAGAGACAAGTTTTCTAGACACACAGAGCTCTTCTTCAGATCTGGGAAACTTACTCAGGGTGTCACAGCTAAATACAAGATTGTTTAGCATAAGTAGTTAACACATATTTCCAGGGTCCAGTCAATGTGCAGTGGCCCGTTACCCCTCCCGTCCTAGAGAGGAAAGAAAGTGGGGGAAGCAGCTGCCAGAAGAGTCTGAGGTCTGGTCTATACTACCTGCCTGAATCGGCGGGTAGAAATCGACCTCTCGGGGATCGATTTGTCGCGTCCCAACGGGACGCGACAATCGATCCCCGAATCGGCGCTCTAACTCCACCAGCGGAGGTGGTAGTAAGCGCCGCCGACAAAAAGCGGCAGAAGTCGATTTTGCCGCCGTCCTCACAACGGGGTAAGTCGGCTGCAATACGTCGAATTCAGCTACGCTATTCACGTAGCTGAATTTGCGTATCTTAAATTGACTCCCCGCTGTAGTGTAGATGTACCCTAAGGGTGCCTGGCATCCCTTCTTGCCAGGCCAAGGGACAATTCCTCACCACCAGAAATTGGTCCAATAAAAGATATTACCTCACCCACCTGGTCTCATTAAGAAACTAGTAATTTTGTATTCAGTGCAATGTTTGAAAGGTGTGCTGTAAATAAGGCCTACGGCTCTATTTTGTTTCATAATGTTATATAGGTTGATTGACATATAAATTCCAGGGCATACTTTAACCATTTTACTGCACATACATGTGTCACTGCCTATCTCTCAAGTACTATTTTGAAGAGTGCTCTTTTCAGATTTTACACTGCCACCATTCCTCATAGTATCTGAGTGTCTTCCATATAAAATTGATTGTCAATAGCAAAGTGCTTAGTAGATTTCATGGAGTCTCTGCCTCTTTTCCCAGTTTAGTTTATAACAGCTGGCCAGAGAGTTAGGCACTTCTAGAAATTAAGGCATTGCTGTAGTTGTTGCTATCTTCCCTCTCAGTTGGTGATGGATATCTAGTCTTCCGATAAAGCAGGACATGAGACTACTGCATTAGTGAGTCATCAGTGCACATCTGGAAATCATTATTGCTAATCAATCTAGCTTTTATGTACTAGTTGCTGTAATCATTATGACTAATCAGATTTTTTGTGTAACTAGTTGCTGGGACAGTATGTGTACAATAGTGTCTTCAATTTACTACAAACCCCTGAACATACTGATTGCAAATGAATCAATAATAAAGTAGTGGATAACCTCACTGGGAGATGATACAAACAGGAACAGCTGCTATGTAACAAGGTAGCTGCTTTTAATAAATGAAAATTGCAATAATTAAATTTGAGGCCCTTTTATAAAAGAATAGGGAGAATCCTCCGAAAGGCTTTGTTTTTAAAAGAGTGATTGTTAAGGCCACAATTCTGCAGAGTACTGAATCAGGTGTCACAGACTGTGAAGGGATCAGGATGGCCTCACTATATAGAGATAGGAGAATTGTGTCAGAAAAAGGAGACCCAGGAATGAGTGAGTGTGCATGCTTGCTCTCTCTATCTCTGGGGAGAGCCTCTTTAGTTCCACTGGTGGGCCCTGGAAATGGGGTCAGACCCAGAGAGCCATACTTGTGGGTTGGCGTTCCAGGGAAGGAGCTAGAAGGACTTAGAGAAAAGCTTGGGAACTCGGAGAGGCTATATTAACACAAAGCTACTGGGAAACCGCACCAGGGGCTTAGAGGTAGGGAGTGTCCTGGGGACACAGCCCAGCATCTAAAGGAGCAGATCACGCTGCAACCTAGAGCAAAGCGTGGATCTGGTTTCTGCTACCAGCCTTAAGGAAGGGGTGTAAAAGCCCTAGCATGAGGACTATTGAGCCTGTGATGGGGTTGAGGACTGAGCACAGAGGAAGGATGGAAGAGTACCCAAGACAAATGAAACAATCTCTTGTTAGAACATTTAGGTTTCTAGTTGGACTCTTGTCTCCCTGGAAGAGGTCTGGACAGATGTGGCTTAACTGGAGGACTATGTTATGGACAGAAATAGGCCATCACAAGGCCATAGAGTGATCAAAGGGCACTCAAGGTGAATATCCTTGCAATGCCAGGAACTGATACTGGAGGGTGCTACAGCTTTGCGTGGAACTGTTTACAGCGTGCTTAAGTCTCTGTGGATTCAGGTTAAGGTGAGACACGTGCTTGAACACTGCATTGAATTAGGGCATAAGAGAATGCATAGGGTTAAGTCTTGCTAGCCTTATCCAGCTTTTTGCTACAATCCTTATATAGGCAAAACTCCCATGACTTCAGAATTTGACCCTTATATACTGCAGCAAGTAACAGCATTAATGTTATTGTACTAATTGCTAACTAATCAAACACTGATTTTTAAGCTGATAATGTTAATGTTTCACCTGCATTTATAAGTCAATAGGAATAAATTTCTCAATGGTATTTCAAAATAGCTAATGGAAATAGGTTAAGTGTTTCTCCAGAGAAAGATTGTAGAGTAATGCCTATAGTATGCCTTTAATCAATGTGGTTTCATCCATCATAGTGATGTTTCTTTGTATTAGTTAAAGAATGTTCTATGTCTCAGTGGTGCAAAAGCTTAAACTTCTTTTTTTTTTTTTTTTTTTTTTTAGGGTTTTTCCCTAAGAGGGAAAAAAAGGAAGTTACCCTGAAATATCCAGCTTATAACTAAAACAAATAAGACTCATAATATAGGGCAGTGAACATAGCTATAAACATCCTTGCATGACCTTAAAGATTTGTACTTTGTTACATATGGTACATCAATTGTTTGTACACTTGTTGTTTGAAGCTTCCTGCCTCCGTAAAGAGTTGTAAATTTTCTCAAGTATTGTAGAGGAAGAGTCTAATTCAGCCATTTAGTTCTTAAAGCAGCATGCCAACTGGTATTGAAAAAAGACTATATTGGTGTTAATTGGCTTAGATATCAGACTTCTATCATTTTTGGCAGGTGTGATAAATCTGTGCAGCAAAACATGTATGCTGGTTTTTAGGTGACTCCTGTGTGAGATTATCTGTTCTGTATCTGTTGCTTTTTACTATTCTGTATTGTTTTCTCTTAAAGTTTCAATAAGAAAAACAGAATATAGCAACTCTCCCTAATACTTTGCATCTGAATTGAAACAAAATGGCAGCTCCCCCCCAGCTGTCCGGGCAGCAAGCAGTGAGAGTTCTATACATTGTCTCTCAGTTAAGTAGCTATAGTATTTGCAGCATGTATCATTTATCATTGGTGTCAGATTGAAACCTTACTGCCCATTTAACTAAAAGCTTTGGCCAAAATTTCAAATGTGACTAGTGATTTGGGGGTATCTCAATTCCGGGACTCCTCAAAGGGGCCTGGTGCTCGGTACTGAGCCGTCGCCCTCTGAAAATCAGACCCTTTTAGGGATGTCTCATCTTGGGCACCTAAAATGACTAGTCACTTTTGAAAACACTTCACCAAGACATAGAAGACTCAATTGCTAGTCACATTTTGAGCATCTTAATTTGTGGATGCCCAAGTTGATGCTGAAGTGGTCTGATTCCTTCCCCCCCGTCCCCCCCAGAGGATTGGTGCTCGGTACTTTCTGAATACCAGGTTCCTTTAAAGAGTCCAAATTGGATGTCCCAAAATGGAAGTAACCAAAGTCACTAATCTTGCATATAACATCTAACGTATATGAGAGCCATGAAAAATGCTATATGCCAGCTTTACTGAAAATCATTGAAAACTTGCTCCGATTTCATTGCAATAAGATTCCAGAATAACTTAAACTCTGGAATTTATTCCCCTTCTGATTCTGTCAATCTAACTGAGATGATATTCAGGCTTTCGTGCAAGGCAAATCTGTTCACCTAAACATTTGCTTGAGGGTGGAAGACTGGCTAGGGATGGTGATTTCTGATGCTTTCTCCCACTCTGGTATTGCTATTGGTGTCATTTCCGAAAGAGAGAGGTTGTCTAAGGAGTTTTACTTAGGGTACGTCTACGCTACCCGCCGGATCAGTGGGTAGCAATCGATCTATTGGGGATCAATTTATCGCGTGTAGTGTAGACACGATAAATCGATCCCCGATCGCTCTTCCGTCGACTGCTGAACTCCAGCTCAGCGAGAGGCAGAAGCAAAGTCGACGGGGAGCCGCAGCTATCGATCCCGCGCCACGAGGACGCAAAGTAAGTAATTCTAAGTTGATCTAAGATACTTCGACTTCAGTGAGATCGATTTCCCCCCCCCCCCCCCCCCCCCGCCAGTGTAGACCAGGCCCAAAAGAGGGAGATGGGAAAAATTAGTGAAACATTTTTCATCAAAATTTGCAGACTTGTAATACTTGAAACTCTTCATGGAGACCGTTCAATTTCAACGAAGTTCTAATGGAACCATTCTCAGTCCTGGCTCCCAAGCTCTAAGGCCTGCAGCTCCTCAGCAATCTGGGCTGCCAGGATCTATGGTTCTAAGACAGCCCATCAGGTGGATACCAGCGACCCCTGCTCTGAAGCAGCCTGTTATGAGCATTGCCCTGTAGCAGGGCTCCATTCCCTTTCACAGAGAATTGAAGTTATGAAATCAATTTATGATTGACTGAAGTTATGAAATCCCCTGTGAAACAAATGTTTCTGCTCAGCTCTAATATGCCTTGTTGCCCCTCTGGTCCAAGTGGTTAGCCAAAATTTGAGTACTTTACAGGGTTGTCTTCATTTAGGATGAGAAATCAGTGAAAAGAGTCCAATATATTCTTAGTGTTCACTTGTTTCACAAGTGAACATCTTGTGCCATTAAGTCCTGTTTCCCTAACTACAGTAGAAATGGGATTTCCTCTCCCACTTCAGTGACTTCTGTGACCAAGAAACTTTGTCCTCCTGCCTTCCCTCAGGGTAATCCTCATAACTGCTTCTGGCTTTGTTCCTCCAACACACACCCTTTACAACAAATATCCTAGCCCCTACCTTTGTAAACTGAGGATTCTCCTGTCAATGTACAGTACCTGGTTTTAGCTCTGGTTTACAATGTAACCTATTGCTGTGAGTGGCCATTACTGCTGTCTGCAGCTTTTTGTACTACATGAAGGGGTTTGATTGCTCCTTCTGTGGAGCCTGAAAGAGAGTGCTTGGCTTTAAGGGGTTCTGTGATGGTCTTTAAATCTAAGACATCTTCCCTTCCCTCTCCCCGTACCCCCAACCCATGGCAGCCATTAGCACCTTTCATCATAACAATAATCTCCAGCTACACACACCTGTTTAATATAAGTTTGAGGGTAGCGTAGCTTGAAATGCACAACCCTATATATTTTAAAATGTGATTCCTATTGTAAGTTTCAGGATGTGGGGTGATGAATAGAATTTGTTTCCATGTGTTCATTAAAGTAGATATAATATAGATTCCATGTCTGTCTGCTACCTACCTTGTTAAGCCAATTTCTCCCCTGGTTGGTATTGATTTTCAGGAGCACTGAAAGTGTGCTAAGCATCCAATCCAAACTAAAAATAACCATGGAAAATAATTGAATAAAAAAGTGATCCTTTTCAAAGAGAGGAAGCAATCTGCTGCTGAAAGCCCCTTTACTATGTTGTTAAAGTGCCTTTTACAATTGCTCCGCATTGAAAAAGCTAAGGAAGTTAAAGAAACAAATTGCTTGTGAGTTGCTCCATAAGAACAGTCATACTGGGTCAGACCAGTGGTCCATCTAGCCCAGTATCCTGTCTTCTGATCAGGGCCACCCAGAGGATTCAGGGGGCCTGGGGCAAAGCGGGGGAGCTGTGGTGCTTGTACTCACCTGGCGGCGGTCCGGGTCTTCGGCATTTCGGTGGCGGGGGGGCCCTTCAGTTGCTCCACGTCTTTGGCAGCGCTGAAGGGCCCCTGCCGCCGAAATGCCACCGAAGACCCGGACCACTGAGGGGCCTGGGGCAAATTGCCCCACTTGCCCCCCCTCCCCCTCTGGGCGGCCCTGCTTCTGATAGTGGCCAATGCCAGATACTTCTAAGGGAATGAACTGAACAGGGAAATCATCCAGTGATCCAGCCCCTGTCATCCGGTCCCAGCATCTGGCAGTCAGAATCCAGGATAGTACTAATTAAAGCAAATTTATGTAAGTACAGCTTTGAACTATCTACAGGCTGTCAAACTAGTTCTGAGATTCATGTTACATTTAGCAACAGGTGGCTCCCATTGGATAAAGCATATATAATTCCACATTCCCATGACATCTTGCCTAAATGTACAGGAACAAGCTCCTCTTAAAGAAAGCAGGAATAGTATGTGATGATGTCACTTCAGCTCCTAATTCTTCCTGAAGGGCAATGTCTGAGACCTGGGTGAAGTCCATTTAAAAAAAAAAAAAAGGGGGGGGGGGGACTATTGAAGACAGATAAGCAATAATAACAGTGCCCTCTTTCGCTTTTGAATGGAACTTCAGGCCATATGCATTCATTCAAATGGTGGTATCGTCATCTGGTAATAATTGGAAATGGGGGGAGAGGGGATATTTAAGTACCAGGCAAGGAAGACTCATAGGGATGGCAGAGTTTATGCACAGGAAAGTTCCTGAAGGCTCACTGTCACTGACGTGATCAAAGATGAGAAACCACAAGATGGCTAGACTGTGCACCCCTGGATTTCTGGATTTGTTTCTAGATTTCCAGATTGAAATGCGGGATTTCATGTTGGCAAGTACTTACTTGCACCACTGGGTTTGGTTTTGAGCCAGCCTAGGAGCCCATGCTGGGATGTCAGAGGGTCTATCAATAGCACAGGGGAACCAACATCTTGTGAAGAACAGCTGCCATCAGTCGCTGCTGTCAATCATTATTTCCTCTCCTGTGCAAGTGGGACAGGGAAGGAGCAGAGTCTTAGCTCTGGCTCCCACTGTGCTAGTGCAGCTGAGCCAGCACCAAGGGGGAAGTGAGCTGTGCCAGGCAACGATCTGGCCTAGCTTAGTCCCCCATGGAGCAAAGGGGAAGCAGGGACTGAGTTTTGATGATGAATCTTGGCAGATTGCAAGGTGTAGTGTAGCCCAATGTAAAGGAGGGTTGCCCAATTGAGCCTTAAAGCAATGATCTCTACCAGTAGACACATTTAACCCTCGTGGCTCTAGAATAATTTTGCTAGGGGAGCATGGTGGTTGAGTGGATTTGGCACAACGGTGGCAGATCCCTTGAGCTATGCTGAGTGAGGTAGGGTTCTTGTGGAAAAAATAGCTGGGGATCACGTAACCAAAGATTGTAGCATAATGCATAAGCACAAGGGGCCGAACAGACAGACGCAATTTCAGCATTTCCTAACTTTTAAGCACTTGCAACCCCAAAAACCAACTTTGTTTTAATGTACTGTTTTGTATGGAACACTTATGTACACCAATATGATCTGAATCAGTGCAGAAAAGACTATTGCAATGCAATTCACATTATGGCTTCAGTTTTAAATCAACCTGGATACTGAAGGTAGTGTGACTGTCTTATTGAAGACATAACAGTGCTGTGCACTTGCTACCTATTGGTTATTGGGAGGAGATTAAGATGTTGGTTTTAAGCTAGAGAATCTTAAATGACTTGGTGCCTGCATAACTGTCAGGGATCAGGGCCTGCAGCAGAGTCTCCTGGCAACCCAACAAGTACAGCTGGCTTGCTGTGAACTGCCTGATTGCTCACAAAGTGGCTGGTTTTAGCACAGCAGCAGCTCCTCTTTGGCTGCTCAATGTGTTATAGGGTTGCCAACATTCTAATTGCACAAAACTGATCACCTTTGCCCTGCCCCCTGCTCACTCCATTTCCCCCCCCCCATAGCTCACTCTTCCCCCACCTTCACTCAGTTTCACCAGGCTGGGGCAGAGGGTGTGGGCTCTGGCTGGGGGTATGGGCTCTAGGATGGGGCCAGGAATGAGAGGCTTGGGGTGCAGGAGGGGGATTGGGGTAGGGGGTTGGGGTATGGGAGGGAGTTTGGGTGTGGGAGGGGGCTCAGGGCTGGGGCAGGAGGTTTGGTTGCGGAAGGGGGTTTGGGGTGCAGGCTCCGTCTGGGTGGTGCTTACCTCAGGCGGCTCTTGGAAGAGTCTGGCATGTCCAGCTCCTAGGCAGAGGGGCCGGGGACTCTGCGCACTGCCTGCACCCACAGGCATTGCCCCTGCAGCCCCCATTGGCTGGGAAGCCCCCATGGCTGCCCCTGCACCTAGGAGCCAGACATGCCGGCCACTTCCGGGAGCCTCATGGAGCCAGGGCAGGCAGGGAGCCTGCGTTAGCACTGCTGCGCCGCCGACCAGACTTTTAGTGGCCCGGTCAGTGATGCTGACCAGAGCCACCAGGTTTCCTTTTCGACCAGGTGTGCCGGTCGAAAACCGGATGCCTGGACCCTAATGTATTCATGCCTGCAGCTGTGATCATCCCTGTACTTGCAGCTGCTCCTCCTTGCTTTGTTCCTGTCTTACTCCAGCCCGGCTTCTGTTCCTTATCCTGCCTTGTTCCCCCAGCCTTGCTCCTGTTCAGTCCTTGCTATCTCAGCTCACTCCTGTTTCTGGTTCCTCACCCTGGTTCCTGATTCCAGTTCTGACCCTTGGCGTGGCTACTCGTTTCCGATCCACAGCTGCAGTCAGTAGAGGCAGTCTGGTTAGAACCTACTCATTGAAAGAGTGAGTCCTGCTGTGTAGGCAGTTCTCCATGAGGAGGCATCAACTTTTGAATTCTCTCTCCTTGTTCTTGGTCTGCGATAGTCAGATCTCTTGGCCTATGGGGCATTCTGAAAGGCCCATAATAGGCAAGCACAAACTAGTTGCTTTTGTTTTTTCTGTTTTATAAAAAAGGCCCTACTTGAATAGCGGGATGACTGTAAAAAATTGTGGCTCAGTTGTGGACAAGCCATGGACAATTGCAGAAAGGTAATAATGGACCTTATTTACGGTAATGAAGTCCATTACTTTTCCTCCGTTTTCTGCTGTCGGACGCCTAGTGCTGAAATCAGGGGACCCTGCTGTCAAAATGGCAATAGAAGCCTAATATTGTGAAAACCGCAATATCACAAAGTAAGTAGGGCCTTAGTTATAAACCAGAGTATAACCTCCTGTGGACACTTCTTGATTTTAGGATTACCCTCATAGGAACACCTTCTCTGCCTATGTGGCAGGTGAGGTCTCCTCTGCCTGTACGCCCAGCTACATCCAAGAGCGAGGAAGGATTTACCCGTGGGGAAAGTAGATTTAAACTGTAAGCAGAGCTCTGCAGAAGCCCCTCCAGAGAAGACTGTCCATGAGATGCACTGAATCAACAAATCTCTCTGATACTGAGGAGCCAGCTTGCCCACACATTGTGTGGGCTGTGCCAATTGTTCTGCTTCCTCCCTCCCCCCGGTGGAGTAATGGCACTCTGTCATTATGACACCCCTCAACGAACTCGCCACCAGTAAAGGTCAATTTGCTAATCAGGGTCCCTTGTCTACAAAAATACATTTAGTGTGGCAATAGAGTACGAACAGATACAAACAAGGAATTCCAGTAAAGAAGGGCTTTGTTTGTGAGGGATCATGTAAGAATTAAAGTTCTTAGCTTTGCTGACTTGTACCAGAAGCATGCTTTCCTAGCTGAAATGTCTCTTGGGGAAATAAATTCAGTCCCAAGATAGCCACCTGTTTTGTGGCAAAGTAAATACTAATCTGTCTTTGGAAAAACAACCACCAGCATTGAGTGGATTAAATCAAAGTAGGATTAATGAATTATTTACTGAATTAGAAACATTTGTACTTTTTGTAACTTTAAAAAGCATTTAAAATTCCAGCACTATTATTGAGATAAAAGCAGAATGAATTCTGCTTAGGATCATTTCTTCCATTAAAGTTAACTTGGGTCTGTTTCTTTGTTTACTTGATCTGGTGAGATGTATTTCATCTGATTAAAAACACTGGCAAAGCCTCAATTCAGTATTTACTGCCACTTATGCCTGGCCTACACTAAAAAATTAGGTTGACCCAGCTGCGTCGCTTAGGGGTGTGAAAAATCCACATAGTGAAGCCGACATAGTTAAGCCAACCTAACCCCTGCTGTAGACAGCGCTAGGTTGTTGGAAAAAAATTTCTGTCGACCTAGCTGCTACCTCTTGGGGAAGTGGATTATCTACACCAATGGGAGAACCTTTCCCCTCAGTGTAAGTGTAGGGTTTACACTGAAGCACTGCAACGGTGCAGCTGCAGCTATGCTGCTGTAGCGTTTCAAGTGTAGACAAACCCTAAATCATGACGGGGTCTCTGTAGAAATTTGCCCTGGTCCTTATGCAGCATTCCTATTATACACCTAGTCTGAGACTAGCTTTGACCAGCTTTTTTAAGGTATGATTATTGCTCTGTACATTTTCAGTCTGAAGTCAATTTTTTTAGCTAAATAATGTGCTTACCTATAGCCTCATCTCAAGTCAGATTTGGGCCACCTTCAGAGGAGGTGTAATCAAAACTCCACTGAAATTAATGAATCCCTTCACCCACCACTGAAATATAGGCTGAGGTTGGAGGGAAAGAAGCAGCTTTTAAGGAACTCAGTTACATTATATAACATTATGGACCATGAAGGGAAGAAAATCATGATATTCAGTGGAAAAAAACAGGAAGTAACTCCGAAAATATTCTCTCAGATAGGAAGGAATGGAAAGTAAGGAAAGGAGTCATGGAATTTCAAAATTTGGAAAATATTGTATCAAATTAATTCCTGGTGTAACTTATTGAAATCAATAGTCTAGGGATGAGTTTTGGCCAATCTGCCTGTTCCATTTATTGTCTAATCAGATGTGTTTGGCATTCTATAGAAAGAGAGGAAGCCTGGAGTCCCCAATGCTGTATGCATTTGAATAAGATAGTTTCCTAGTGGACGCACACAGATTCCCAGCCCACCAATCCTTGCTATAGAGGCCATGATTCAATATATTCACCTAAAGGACTTGTCATGTCAATTCGTCTGCATCCTCTAAAACTTATTTCAGTACATGAACAGATTAATTTCTTTCCCTTTTGCTGTTTAAACCTTCTGGTTTATGACCACTGTCACAAGGCCAACTAGTCTGGAATAAAAAAATCATACTTCAGTTTAGTTTGGTTTTTATTTGATTTGGACATCAAGCTCTAATCAAGTTACAAAGACAAGTTAAGGGTAATTTTTTCTTGATGGAGAACTGTCTGAAATTGCTAGTGTATAAACATGTCCGTCCATCCATCCATCCATGTAATCAATTTCCCAGAAAACTTGCAATATATATGGGGCCAGGGAGGAGAAATGCATACTCAGGGCCTGAAAACATCTACTCAATGTGCAGCAGCAGTCAAAGAAGCAAACAGAATGTTGGGAATCATTAAGAAAAGGATAGATAATAAGACAGGAAAATATTATATTGCCTCTATATAAATCCATGGTATGCCCACATCTTGAATACTGCATGCAGATGTGGTCGCTCCAGCTCAAAAAACATATATTGGAATTGGAAAAGGTTCAGAAAAGGGCAACAAAAATTATTAGGGGTATGGAATGGTTGCTGTATGAGGAGAGATTAATAAGACTGGGACTTTTCAGCTTGGAAAAGAGATGACGAAGGGGGGATAAGATAGAGGTCTATAAAATCATGACTGGTGTGGAGAAAGTAAATAAGGAAGTGTTATTTACTCCTTCTCATAACACAAGAATTAGGGTTCACCAAATGAAATAAATATGCAGCAGGTATAAAACAAACAAAAGGAAGTATTTCTTCACACAATGCACAGTCAACCTATGCAACTCTTTGTCAGAGAATGTTGTGAAGGCCAAGACTATAACAGGGTTCAAAAAAGAACTAGATAAATTCATGGATGATAGGTCCATCAATGGCTATTAGCCAGTATGAGCTGGGATACAAAACCATGGTCTGAAGTGTCCCTAGCCTCTATTTGACAGAAGCTGGGAATGGGCAACAGGGGATGGATCACTTGATGATTACCTGTTCTGTTCATTCCCTCTGGAGCACCTGGCATTGGCCACTGTTGGAAGACAGGATACTGAGGACCTTTGGTCTGACCCAATATGGCTGTTCTTAGGTTCTTATGATTCACTACTGCATAACATCAGTTTCAGGACATTTCAGAAAAGTTAGACTAGCGTCAAAGTGGCGTAAGGCAATAGTGAATTGGGCCCTATGTCTTCATTTTCATACCCCACCCCCAAAAAAGAGCAAAATTCAGAGAACAAAACTGGTGAAGGACTGGAATCGAATGACTTCTGATGGAAGCTTTAGGACTCAGTCTGCAAGGTACTGAATGCTCTGGCCTCTTTCCAGCACAGCACTTAAATATGTATTTAGCATTAAGCACATGAGTAGTCTCACTGAAGAAGTCAGTGGGACTGCTCACATTCTTAAAGTCAAGCATGTGCTTAATTGCTTTGTGGACCAGGCCAGACTACTTAATACCTTGCAGGATCAAGCCCTTAAAGAACTGAGCTTGGTGAAGTGGCAAGAGTCTACAGTGAGCTGAACCAGAATTTGGGATTTGAAACATCTCCATATTTTGGTTAGGGAAGTTCAAATGGACTGATTGACATTTTGGGAGGGAGTGGGGTTTGGAAAAAAAAATGTTGAAAGTTTGTTTCATTTGAATTTTTTCACTCTTTGCTTTATTCAGTGAAAAATGAGAAACACTTTTTTTAAGCAAAATGATTTTATTTGGAAAATGGAAAAAATTCATCCTATGAAATTTTGTTCGCTATAAAATTCATTTTTGATAAAACCCCTTTATCGGTGAAAAAAATCATCAAAAAAGTTTCAGCCTGCTGTCGGTACAAAAATCTAGACCTAAAACAGAAGTGGGAGGTTTGTTTCCATTTCTACAGGTAGCCAAACTAAATGGTTCTTATCTCTCTAATTTCTCCTCGTAATGTAAGCCCCAGCCCTGACTGCATGTTTGAAGATGTACCATCAATGTAGCAGCATGAATATATAATGTATTCCCAATTATTTTCTATCAATTTCTTAATACAGTCTAAGATCTTACCTGTTTCTATAAACACTGCTGCTCATTGAGTGGAAGTCTTTATTGAGCCATTTAAAATGATGATGACTATAGAACTAGTTGGTTTTTCAGCCAACACAACATAGGGGTACTGTTGATTTGAAAAAAATGTCAATTTTTTAAAGAGGTGAATTTCCTAATATGGGACAATATGCCTGTGGCATTGTCAGGAGTAGGGAATGGATGATAATTACTTAGATAATGAGCATGCAAATATAGTAGGTACATCCATTTAATAAGATAAGTGAAGTCACTGAGGAGGAGCCAACAACATCCCTTGTCAGCGTAACTCAGGAGATGATTCCACTAACAAAAATAATTTCTGGATAGATTTCGCATGGCCTTGCACAGGTGTACAAGCATGGGCATAGATGCCAGGCATAATTACAGCAAAGGGACTGCTCATCGCTAGCATCCCCTGAGGCAGGGAGCAGGCAGAGCCCAGGTAACACTCATATTCTACAGCAGTCAATGGAGGTGGCTGGATTGGCAGGGGAGCTTTTTGCATGGGGTGGTGTAGCAGGCACACTGTCTTTGAAAGACACTGAGATCTTGAGGCACAATTACCCCACTGGGGCAGCATGCCTGTGCTTTGCCCCATTTCGAGCCAATGTAATAAAGATTACCTCCAGACAGAGATGGTCCAAAATCCTAAATCCAAACTTCAGATCTAGATTGTAGTTCAGATTCAAGTTTGAGTTCAAACATATCAGTGTGTAATAGGCCAATGCTGACCTCTTCAAACTTTCCCAGAGTTTGAGTTTGGATTCACATTTTTGTTACCTCAGATTTGTTCTAGGGCTGTGGTTTGGCCCATTATAGAGCTAGGAAGTTTACATCCAGGTTGTGATTGACAGCTGTCCGGTAGCTATAAATAAATTAATCTGAAGAAAAGTTTGCTGAAGATCCAAAGAATCAGGATATTTAATGGGGGGGGGGGAACCAGCTAATTAAAGCTCAAATAAACCTTATTTCTCAACCTTTGCTGTTTAGAAATCAGACTGAAAATTTCATAAGGGGCTTTCTTGTGGTATTTTTATAGTTCTGCTCCTGACAGCTGCCAAAATAAGGAAGTTTCAAGGAGGAGGAGAAAAATAGGATGTAAAGAAGAGGAGAAAAAGGGGAACAATCTACTTCAAAGCTCAGAAAAATTTCAGGCTAATTCCATTTGAATTCTGGACAAAGGTTTAGGTAAGTTTAAGTTTTATTTAAATTGATTCTCTCACTATTTCAATCAAAATGGATATCTTTCTAAGCATTAGGATATACTATAGCTCAAACAGAAGTTATTGAATTAGTAGGTAAGGCTCTATGGCCTGTAGTATACAAGAGATCTGACTGGATGATCGTAATGGCCCCTCTGGCCTTAAATCTTTTGAATCCTTATTCAAAATTATTGTGGAGTCAGACACAAAATCAGAGAAATGAGCCTAGATCCAGGTTTCAGATGCCTCAGAAAATTCAGAATCTCTCTCCTCATGGAGAATTTGTCAAAGGCCTAGGAATGAGAGTAACGTGACAACCCCACATTTGTGCTGATAAAGACTTTGTAGCATACTATATCATCATCATTTATACTGTACCTCACTATATGTAGTTAATCACTGGAGAGCAAGCAAACCAGTTCCCCAAGCATGCTGTATGGGGTTCAGATGACCTTAATAAAGAAGAATGTTCATTGCCGGGGCCTTGCTACATTGATAGTACCTTTACATATGCTATTAAAAAATACAGTTTGTGGTAGCTTAAATTATGCCTGGCTTTTCCCCACTCAATAAATGTTCCTAATGATCAGAAACACACATTTTAATTCAGTTTTCAATTATTGATCACTGGCTTCCAAAGACTGAGAACTTAAAACTAAATCTTCAGGATCTATGTGAGCACAGCCATTACTATGATCTGGCTGATTAATCTCCCCATCATCAGACCTGACACACAGCTACTTGCTCTATTATGTAAAGTATATCCTATGAGGCTCCTGTAGACTTTACAGCAACAGGGCTGCTGTGCTGTATTATTGGACAACAGACTTTCATCATCCAGTATCCCAAATTATTAAACCTTTCCTCACCTTGAGCACTCCACAAACAGACCAATGAAGACAACAGGACTGACTACTTGTTCAGGAAGATGCTGCTTGCTGTGAGTGAAAATAGCGGAGCGTGACCCAGGATATTAAAGAACTATTTATGAAAACCCTTACTAAGGAAACTCTGCAGCTGTTTAAAAATCCTGACTTTGTTAGCACCAACTTCCTTAAAGGGGCAGCTGCAGTAGCTATAATCCCAAACAATATTTTTAAATAGTGTGAAAAGTAAATAATTTTTAGAGATTAAAGATGGCCACCTCCTGCCACTTTTACTCATGCTACTTGCTCAGCGTAAGTAAGGGTGTCAACATCTGGCCCGGAATAAACATTTTAGAAGTAGCCATATCAGTTAGTTGTAACTGAATGGTAAATACCAGGTTTCCTAAGAGTAAATGGACAAATGATTGACTCCTGGGAATTTAGCTTTGGAATTAGCATGCATTTTGTGGTGCTTATCATATGGACAAAAAATAGGGAATGTGTGTGGTTTTTTTTTTTTTCTGTTGCTCTTTTCTAGGATTACCTGAATAATTTAATGTTTTAAGAATTTTATTACAGTTGAATTCATGATATAATGAAACATGGATAGACGTGCAGTATTCAAATCCCAGAGCCAAACTAGCTAGGGAGATAGCTATCACAGGGTGAAATGCTTACATCTGATGCTGAAAGATAACTGGGAAAAGTTTAGATCCCTGTACTGTGTGACCTGTCTTGGATGTGGAATAGATGAAGAAAAGCCTCCAGATTCTAAAAATCTAGTTAATTTCTCACATAAGGTGTGGTTAACTACTTCATTACAGTGATCAGTTATTTGTTATTCTGAACCAAAACTAAAAATGCTACCCCTGTTCTGTTTCATATAAGATCTGGAAGTAAACAGCCTGTCCCCACCCGCCTTGTGGAGGTGGCTTTCGGTACAGATGATGAATTCAACAACAGACATTCTGACATATACTTTTATTAGTCACAGCATCCAAGCGTGGGCTTGACCACCATGATCCATTTACAGTTTTGCAGGGTGTCGTAATGCATATTTTTCTTGCTTGCCCTTGGAATTGTGGCTTCATCTGTGGGAATTATTTTGTATCTCTTATTGAGGACTGGAGAGTAGTCAAGCTACACTTGAACTTTGATATATTAGCTGATTGGAGCCTCTGCCAGCCTTCAGGATGGAGTTTCTCATCAGCAAGCTCTCTAGAGCATTTTGAAGGGTGAGATTATTGTAAATTTTTGGTTTTGTTTTTTTTATCACAGCCCTGGTTGCTAAATGAGTGTTTGGAACAAACGTTCAAATACTGGCACTTCCCCTAAGGAACAGCAGTATTCAAAGCGAATAATAAGAGTATGATGGGTTTTGTTTGGTTTCTAATATGTATCCCTACTGCATACAGAGAAATCACAGCCTGTGGTTAATGCTTAGGACTGGGATTTAGGTTTTTTGACTGCCTTTCCCAAGATCACACAAACATATGGAAAACTCACTGAGCCCCTCAGTGACTCTATTTCCCCTGTGTAAAATTGGGTTGATATCTACCAGTAGGATCACCTGGGGTGCTAGGAGGCTTTTTTTCCCAAGAGCTTTGAGTTCTGTGGATGGAAATACTGTAATTTTCTCCATTAGGAACTGGACATGGCATTACCAGTAACATACTGGTACTCCACTGAGGAGCCATCACAGAGTAACAGCTTTCAAGCACTCTTGGTTTTGGGCTGGATTCAAAGCAGTGACCTAGAGGGAGAAGATGTTACCAGTCCCTCAGGATAATTTTATTAATTTAAACATCAGTGAGCTTAATACTCTTGCAGGCAATATGTGAAGAAAGGGCTTATAATCTAAAGGCACTTACTTGGCTGTGCTTGTTAGTGAAGGGCTGCAAGGTTCAGCTACGCTGTTCTCCAAATGTTTCTATTAGAGGGGGCGAGATTTTTTTTCCTTCTCCCACCCACCCATGGGCAGCGCATGGCTCTGGCATTTGCGGAGGCGGGCATGAACTCCAGAAGCTCCCCTGGTGCCCAGACCATGGCTCTGCCCTGAGGTCTGCGCCTGCTTGGCCTGCTCCCCACAAGGCCCTCCCCATGCTCTGCCTACACTCCGCCTCAAGCCTCACTCCCATTCCCCCGCCCACTGAACGCTCGCCATTGCGCCTCTTCTCCACTAAGGGGCTGGAGAAAAGGAGCGACTCAGCGGGCAGTGGGGCCCTTGGGGGAAGGGGCAGGTCAGGGAGGGGGCAGAGTGAGGGTTGGGCCACAGGTAAGAGTGGGAGTGGGACCTCGGGGCAGAATGCAGGTAGGGCAACAGCCCAGGTGTCTGCGCTCTCAAAGGCAGCTTTTGGGAAGCTTATCCTCCCCTGGCCTTTAATACCCACCACCTATGCACACACCCAAGGAAGATAGTGAAGGTTTCCAAGTTTCAGGTCCCTCTGGGCATGGCAATTCTGAAGAATATTTAACCATATTGTCACTTAATTATTTTAATTTCTGTGTCTTTGAAAGGCAGGGTATACAGACGTTTTACTCAAAAGCAGTTAAGCAGAATCAAAAATGGGTTAGCAGGAGATATCCATGTCTGGGGGGGAAGAGCACCCAAACAGATGCCTATCTATGGGGAAATTGTTTATGAATGTCATCTCTGCATCTTAGCAGCTCCCTGAGGTTTCCAGGCTTCTGAAATGAATCTTCAACCTATGCACGTCTTGAATCTAAAGTGAATTTTCCGTCCCAAGTCTGTTTGTCTACCATGCACACCATCAAGCAGTGTCCAGAGGTCCAACTCTGTCATTCTCCAAAAGCTAGGAAAGTGTTACCATTCAGCAAAGGCCTGTCAAGGGGGAAACCATTATTAAAAAGCATGCCTTTTAGCAAATAGGAAGTGAATCCATCATTGCAGTGATTATCTTGGTGCCCACCTTAGCATAAAAATAAACTAAAAATGGAGCTAGGAAGAAGAAAAGGTGACCAGTGAAAACACTCTATTTAACTGGGGGTCAGGACCCCTCAGGGGATTGCGAGGTTATTATATGGGGGGTCGTCAGCTATCAGCCTCCACCCCATACCCTTCTTTGCCTCCAGCATTTATAATGGTGTTAAATTAAAAAGAATTTTTAATATATTTATAAGGAGGTCGCACTCAGAGGCTTGCTATGTGAAAGGGGTCACGAGTACAAAAGTTTGAGAAACACTGATTTAATATTACTTCTCAGTAAATAATATTCCCCGTAGCTTGAAATGAAGATGGTCTAACAATGCCACCTGCAGGCTGCCTTTGTTCTTAGTCATAGAAGTTGTAGTGCAGAGGTTTCCCAACCGTGGGTGTGCCACGCTGGGGGGCCTGGAGGAACTTGGGAAGGGGAGGAGGGTGGAGCGCAATGCGCAAAGCGTTTTTTCCATATTATTATTATTATTATTATAACAAGAACATGAGATTATTCATACAATTTCAGTATGCGTAATTGTCAAACATTTTGCAACTGATTTAATCAGATGGACTTTTTGGCCGATACAAGGCTGCTGATGCAGGACATGAGTGCGTTACAATGTATTTAATTATAAACCCACCGTCATTTCTGTTGCAACAACTACCTTTCCCACCTTCCGATTTAGTATAGCCATTCCTATCCTGTCATTACAACAAGCAGTTGTGCAGTGCTTATTCCACTGGTGAGTTTGATATTTATTCATAGCATTACATGGTGAAAAATGGATCGGTACTTATTGCCAAAAGACAGTAGTGTTCTGAAATGAAAGGCAGAAGGTGAAGCAGCTAGAAGCCAATAAAGAGAAAAAATTTGTAAAACCAAGAAAACATGATGAAGCATATTTGGATTTTAGTTTCACTTTCATTGCAGTTATTGGAGAAATTAGGCCTCAATGTGTAGTGTGTTTTAGTAACCTTAGCAAACGATAGCCTGAAGCCAACAAAATTAAGATGCCATTTAGAAACAAAACATGGTGATCTGGTAGGAAAGTACAGCGATTTTTTTTTTTCTTCAAATGAAAGTTACAAGAAATTAACTAACAAAAACACAATGAAAAATGTGGTATCCCCTCGGCAAGTGCTTTAAAAGTATCCTATCAGTTGTGTACCACATTGCCAAGAATAAAAAGCCTTACACAACTGGGGAAAAACTGATTCTCTCCCAGCAGTGATTGACATTTGTAGGATGATTCTTGGTGACAGTGCAACAGAGAAGTTAAAAAATGATCCCGTTGTCACACAACACGGTCTGCCATCAAATCTCTGACATGTCAGCAAATATCAATGCATTAGAATCTAAAATCTAAAGGTTTATTCATAAAAAGAAAGAAATATAAATGAGAGCTAAAACTGGTTAAACAGAATCAATTACATACAGTAATGGCAAAGTTCTTGGTTCAGGCTTGTAGCAGTGATGGAATAAACTGCTGGCTTAAGTTAAGTCTCTGGAGTACATCCACAGCTTGGATGTGTCATTCAGTCCTTTGTGCAGAGCTTCAGTTTGTAGCGAAGTTCCTCCAGAGGTAAGAAGCAGGATTGAAGACAAAATGGAGAAGATGCAGCTGCCTTTTATAGTAGGGCTACCATACGTCCGGATTTCCCTGGACATGTCTGGCTTTTTGCTCTTTAAATAGCCGTCCAGGGGGGATTTCTAAAAATGTCTGGGATTTCCCCCCCGGTCGGCTATTTAAAGAGTGAAAAGCGGCTGATAGGGTGGCCGAGCGCTGCTCGCATTGGGGCCTCAGTAGCCAAAGCCCCTTCCCGGCTCCCTCCATCCCCTGCAGCCTTAGCACGCCGCCCGGCAGCGCTGGGGGCGGGTCTGTGCACCTGTGAGGGAACGCGGCGGCGGGGCTGGCAGCGGCAGCCAGAGCCCCTCCCCCCCTCCTCCACAGCCTCAGCACGCCGCTCGGGAGGGGTGGGGCGGAGCCAGACACCTTGCTCTAAGCCGAGCGGCACGGTAAGGGGGCTGGGGAGTTGGAGAAGGGGGGCAGTCAGGGGACAGGGAGTCCTCTTTTTTGATTGTGGAAATATGGTAACCCTATTTTATAGTCTCTTGGCAAGGAAGCCTGTGCTTCCTTTGTTTCAAACACAAGCTGCCCAGCACATGGCTTGGAAGCCTTAAGTTCTCTCCATAGGCATGTCCCTGCATGCCTTGCTGAGTCATAAGGTATATCTGCCTTCTCTCAATGGGTCAGTTGTATAGCTGATGGTCCTTAATGGGCCATCAAGCAGGCTAGGCAGTGCTGATGCCAAATTGTCTGGGGTGTCACCCAGAAGCATAGTACAAGTTTGAAATACAGACAGTATAGAGCCAATACTTATAACTTTAAATACAGAAAATGATATGAAGGGTTAAAATCCATGTGCATTTTACATAACAACCTGGTATATGGATTGTGCCAGGTCTTTTTCATACCCAAAGTCCAGAGTTTGGTCTGGAGACCAAAGGCCTAGCAAATAGTAATTAGCTAAAAAAAGCAAAATAAACAAAATAACGTTGCCTTTGCTAAAATATGCTTAATCAGTAAAAATGCCAAATGTTAAAACAATAACTAAATAATTATGTTTCATCCAATGTTTCAAATTAAACAAAAAATCCCTGTTCCTATTGTGTTTCTCCTAAAGGGAAAACAGTCTTCCCACAGATCCAGCCTTGAGTTTATAAAAATTGGCACATGTCCATATAAAATATGGCATCCTTCCACCTCCTTTCCCAGGGACCAATGCCCTGCCTTAAGACATAAAGGAGACAATCTGTATTATCATATTTTTTCACTGTTTCTTTGCTTTAACCCCTAGGAATGTACCTGTTAGACAATTAAAAAAAATTGCTCCATTCCTATGAACCCCAAATCAAAATTCAATATATATATATTTGATACTAATAACCTTTTTATCAAAGTATTAATTAAATGTTAATTTGCTAACTTAAAACCATGAGCGGAGACATTATGTAACCTTTTAACAATTGGCTAATGTGCTATCTTGTCTTGCTGCAAAATCTATCGTGGGGTGTGGAACTGCCTACCCCGTCACTTTCCCCCGCCCATAAAAAAATCTATATATTCTATTGTAATCAATTAATTAATAGTGTCTCTAAGCCTAATAAGCCAAGTGACACTCAGCTAGCGCTGTGTGTAATAAACTCCTATGCTTGACCTCTACATGGTGTGGATTTATGTCCTTTATGATACATGCATCCAGATAGCATAATCAGAACCAGCAAATCATAACCTTTTCATAGATACCTTACTTGACCTCCTTTGTACAAGATTTGGTTTAACTATAGGACCTTGGTTGCAACAATGATCTATATGGTCACAGTTTATGTCAATAATGTCACACCCACCACAGATATTTTAGGCATCCCCAGCTGATGCTGTTCATGACTAGTTTCTATATTTTATTAAAAGGCATGAAGTCTGTTGTGTGATGCCTTTCGATAAGAGAGATCCTGTGTATGAGGGCGCTAATCCACGTGGCCTTCAGCTTTGCTTCAGCTAGGCTGCTGCCTCCATCTTAACTTTTGAAAGGAAACAGACATGGGAGATGAGAAGCCGAAGGCATGTATTCAAAACTTCTTGTTTTGTGGTGTACTGAGAAATAGAGTTTGTGGAAAAATTATCATTGAAATTTGAAGTTCCAAAACCCTATGAAAACATTGAAAAACAGGAAAAAAAAAAAAAAAAAAAAAAAAAGTTTATCAAAGTTCTGAAAATCTGGAGTCTCATAGAAATCTGTGTCTGCACACTGGGAGGGAGAAAACATTAAGTGAGGAATTCAATTCTGTTCTGACACAGGTGATATACAAACTCTCCAACACTGCATCCTCTAACTTCCGAGGAGTTTCAGTAAGTGCAGACGTTACCAAGCAATGATGCTCAAAGGTAAATAACCAGAGTAATAATAACCCTGCACATGTCAGTCACCACAACTGCAAAAAAATCCACTTTCTCTCCCTCCTTTCTTTGGCCCTCACCCTGAAAACATTTAAGGACGTGCTTAACTTCATGCACCTGAATGAGCCCCTTGACTTCAACTGAGCATTTGTGGTGCCAGAGTTTTGCAATTTTTAGAGACTAAATGTACCAAAAATCTGGTGAGAAAAATAAAACTTTCCCCCAAACTGCCAAAAAGCTGTGAAAACAACTTCCCTCAAAAATGTTTTAAAATGTTCCCCAATTCCCCAAAAGAGGACAAAAAATGCACAGAAATGATCAAAACTGTCCCCCAAATGCCCAAAGTTATACAAACTAAGTTTTTTTTTTTTTGTTTTTTTTTAAAAAGCTTCAGAATGGTTTAAAATGTGTTCTTAAAAAGTGTCCCAAACTAGCTACAAAATAGTCAAAAATGTTCCCACCAAAAGTGGTCAAAGAACTGTGTATGGGCAGGGGTTTCTGTGTCATGTGTCAATAGTCAATATTTATTTTATGTTAGTGCAGAGGTTCTCAACCTTTCTCTGAGGCCCCCCAAAATGCTATAAAAACTCCACAGACCACCTGTGCCACACAAACTGCATATAAAAGCCAGGTTTGGCGTTAAGGGGTAACAAGCAGGGCAATTGCCCAGGGCCCCACGCCACAGGGGCCACCGTGAAGCTCAGTTGCTCAGGCTTCGCCTTCAGCCTCGGGTGGTGGAGCTCGGGGCCCCATGCTGCAGTCCTGTGCAGCAAGGCTTTAGCTTTCTGCCCTGGGCCCTAGCAAGTCTAACACTGGCCATGCTTAGTGGACCCCCTGAAACCGGCCAATGGCCCCCCGGCCCCTGTTTGAGAACCACTGTGTTATTGTATGCTGAACTGACACAGGGATTTTGATAGTACAGCAGTGCCATCCTCTGGTTATTCTATGTATGGAATATAAATGTATTTCATGCTGAGAAATACCCAGTAGTTATTCACTTTAGCAGCTAATTCTGCCATTGTGGTTTCTGCCTTATTCCCTTGTGCAGGATTAGTATTACTCCGATATTCAGCAAACAAAAAATGCCCTTGAAATAACACCCAAGAGGCCACCTTCCATCCCCTCTGAGCTGAGAATTCCAGTGGGAGCCAATTTCTCTTGCGGGGGATGGGGGACAGTGGTATACATTGTACTGGGGTCAAAACCCATTTCAGTATTTGCTGATGAGAATACCATAGAAGTTTGAGAAAATTATGGAGTCCTCTTGATACTTTCTTGAATTAACTTTCAGAGACTACATATTATCTATATCGGGGTTCTCAGCCTGGGGCATGTGACCAGGTATCAGGGACCATCTTGCCTTTCCCATATTGCTAAATGAGCAGGTCCTGTATGGAAAAGGTGAAAACCACTGATCTATATATATCTTTGATCTTCTACATGTTTATTTAACAATGTCTGGAAAATGCCAGCCTCGCGGTAATGTTGTTTGTAGAGGCCACCCTGCTTACACATGTGCTATGGGACCACACCAGAATATGCACGTTCTGGAAGTGGAGTAGGTGGTTACACATTTGGGAATGTCAGCCTAAATAGGGCTTTAGGATCTTCACCTTACAGAAAAGGGCAGGGCTGGATTAACTTTTTGTGGGCCTGGTGCCAAACATATTTGTGGGCCCCCATTGGGGAAATAGGGCATGTGATGGGGGCGATCTGCAGAGGGGATGGTTGGGGGCAATGAGGTGCAGCGCAGCAGGAGTGGCCCCACTCAGTCCAGCACAAGGGCACTGTTTACAAACCCAAAACTGCTAGATGCCCCTTCCACACTGCCCTTATGCCCAGCGCCCTGCCCTTATGCCCAGCACCCCCTCACTCAGACACCTCCCACACAGATCCCCATGCCCCCAGACCCGCTGCCCAGCACCCCCTGTCCAGAGACCCCTCCCGCTGACCTCCCACCACAACTGCACAGCACCCTGCCCAGCTCCCCCACCCACAGATGCCCTACTGTCCAGCACCCCCTTCACAGTCCCACCATTATAGCTGTACAGTGCCCCATATTCCTGAGGGAATCCTGCATCAAATTCTGTGCATAATATTTTAAAATTCTGCAATTTTTTTTTTTTTTTTTTTTACAATAAATAAATGTGGAAGCTCCACCACGGCAGTGGGGAGCACAGGCCACTGGCTGCATGGAGGTGGGAGAATACCCTGCAGCCTCCCCCGCCCCCCTGGACAGGGACTTGGCAGTGAGGCTGAATCTGACCCTGACACAGCACAAGGGCCATGTTTGCCACAGAAACACCCTGGGGTCCTGCCCCTTTTGCGCCAGGCACACCAGATGGGCAGGGAGGCTCAGCCTGGCAGCAGGATCCAAGTGCAGAGGGACTTAGTGTGGGGGGATCCAGATGGGGGTAAGAGGGTTCTGTGGGGGGAAGTCTGGGTGCAGGCAGCTCAGTGCGGGATCTAGATGCACAGGGAGATTCCACGTGCAGGGGCAATGGGAGGCTGTAGGGAGGACCAAGTGAAAGTGGTTGGAGCTCAATGGGGGACTGGGGTGTCTGGGTGCAGGGGAGGTGGGATTCAGTTGGGTGGAGGTCCAGATGTAGGTGGTTTGGGCTCAGTGGGGAGGTGTCTGGGCGGGCTCAGCGGGGTGGTACAGACGAAGGGGAGGTGGGGCTTGTCAAGGTGAGGGTTTAATGGGCCTGCTTAATAGGGGAGCCCCAGCTGCTGACAAGGGGATCCGCATGGTGGGCCCCTGCTTCCCCATCCCATACCCCTTCCCCACCACTCCATCACCCCCCCAGCTTGGGTAGGGTTACCATATTGCAACACTGAAAAAAGAGGACACTCCACGGGAGCCCTGGCCCTGCCCCACCACCGGCCCTGCCCCAACTCTGCCCTGGCCCCACCCTTTCCCCAAAGTCCCTGCCCCCTCCTCTGAGCACCCTGCATTCCCCCTCCTCCCTCCCGCTCTGATCTTGGTTGGGGGTTGCTAAGTGCTTCCCTGCTCCCCACTTGCCCTGCAGCCTCTGCACCCCCCCTGCCCCTGCAGGCTCTGAGACCCCTGCTCCCCACTCTCCCTGCACCCCCTGCCCCTGCAGCCTCTATGCCCCTGCCTGCCCTGCTCCTCCTCGCCCTGCAGCCCCCACACCCCTCTGCCCCTGCAGCCTCTGCGCCCCCCGCCTGCCCTGCCCCTGCAGCCTCTGCGCCCCCCGCCTGCCCTGCTCCTCCTCGCCCTGAAGCTTCTGCGCCCCCCGCCTGCCCTGCTCTCCCGCTCACCCGGCAGCCTCTGCCTGGCAGGGGCTTCAGACGCTCAGCGGTGACCAGGGCGGCGCGGGTCCCTGAAGCCCTGGCCACAGCCTCCTTCCTGCCGCCGCCGCGCACGTTCCCCGGCCTGTTGTCCTCGCCGGAAACAGCTCCCACGGCGGCGGGTTCCGAGCCGCCCGGGGCAACGGGGCCACAGGAAGGGTCCCCCAGTGGTCGGGGGGGTCCCCACCCGTGAGGGGAGCCCGCCCCGTTCCCCGCCTGAGCATTGTAGCTGGGGCAGCTGGGCTGCGATGCGGACCCAGCGGATCGTGCTGGGCGGACCCTGGCTTATGCCTCCCTATTTCCCCGGACATGTCTGGCTCTTTGGAAATTCCCCCCAGACGGGGATTTGAGCACCAAAAAGCTGGACATGTTCGGGGAAATCCGGACGTACGGTAACCCTACTTTCCTAACAGTTCCTAACATTCTATCCACTGGATCACCTTTGTCCACATGTTTGTTGGCCCTATAGCAGGGATCGGCAACCTTTGGCACGCGGCTCGCCCCCATTGGCCTGGAGCAGCGAACCGCGGCCGGTGGGAGCTGCAATCAGCTGAACCTGCGGACACGGCAGGTAAACAAACCGGCCCGACCTGCCAGTGTGCTTACCCTTGCGAGCCGCGTGCCAAAGGTTGCCGACCCCTGCCCTATAGCCTATTATTGCTGATAATGGGCAGTTGCTGCTCATGGCTTATGAAAACTGACTTCACAATGAGCCCTGTACAGAACTCTTAAATGAGGGAAAAAAATTTATTTGCCTGATTCACATGGCATTTTGAGGCTTAATTAATTAGTTTCTCATTGTAGCTTTGAAGATGTAAATGCTCAGGGTGCTTAGACTCTCTCCTAATGTGGATGGAATAGCTTGTGATCAAACTGCCCTCCAATTTTTGATTTTACTCACAATCTCTGCTACCATTTGTGGCTGCATGGACCACTTCCCCACCCATTTGTTTCATAGCTTCACAGAGTTTAAGGGCAGAAGGGACCATTAGATCATCTAGTCTGACTTCCTCTATAACACAGGCCGGAGAATTTCCCCAGTTATCGCTGTGTTGAGTCCAGTAACTTGTGTTTGGCTAAAGCATATCTTCCAGAAAGACATGCAGTCTTGATCTGAAGACTTCAAGAAAGGGAGAATCCACCACTTCCTTTGGTAGTTTGTTCCAATTGTTAATCACACTCGCTGTTAAAAATGTGCGCAGTATACAGAGGTAAACCCACCTCGCTACTACTGCTCACCGGTAGCGTAGCTAGCGGGGTGCAGGGGAAGCAGCTGCTTCCCCCGCCTTTCCAAAAGCGGCTGGAGGAGTGAGGGGGGGGGGGGCACAGGCT
>NC_048298.1:110799125-110902923 GCF_013100865.1 Trachemys scripta elegans
GGGGGGAGGGGGGCGGCGGGCAGGGGGAGGGGGGGGGGGGGGGGCGCAGGCTGGCGGCCCACAGCATGGCCAGCAGCCATGGGGGGGGGCAGCATGGCGGTCAGCAGCCGCAGCTGGAGGAGCAAGGGGAGGACCACGGGGGTGGCACGGCAGGGCCGGAGGAGCCATGGGGGGGAAGGGGCGGGGCGGCTGGAGGAGGAGCCAAGGGGGGGGCGTGGAGCGGTCAGAGGAGGAGCCAAGGGGGGGGGGCGCGGCGCCTTTTTTATGTTTGCTCCCCCTCCTCTTAGAAGCTGGCTACGCCACTGCTGCTCATCACTCCTTGTTCATACAGCCAAAGATCCCGTTATCTCTTTTTGATACACGTTGCACTGAGAGTTTATTTGGCACTGCATAAATGTCTCTAAAACAGCTATAAAAACTGCATGCATAGGAAAGGCATATTAGAAAAATATTTAATGTATTTTTAGCTGTTTCTGAATGCAATGGAGCAGCAGGAAATGAGGAAGAGGACTCAGCACCATGTGATCATCCTGCTGTTCATAAATCACCTGCACCATCAGTGATCTAATGACCATGGCTGTGAACTTCTGTAACTAGGTCTAATTTTTAATTTCCTTGAGAGTCCTCTTTGAAAGAAGACCGGGACACAATGCCCATCAAAATGATTGAGACTAGTCTGAATTTGCTGATTTGAGACTGCAGGCATCAATTTATTGCCTGTGGGGTTCTTGAATTTCCATGGAGGACCCTGATGGACTTGAATCTTTATTGTAACCCCTTCATCTTCTGCGCTTCAGGTTTCATGCCACATCCACCAGCAGAGGACAACTGGATGGGACTCCCACTTCAATTATTGCTCCTTAATCAACCAAAGGGGTTGCTATTGAGAGACACATTATAAAGCAATTCTTTCACTGTGCAGCAACAGAGTGTGTATCGGGCATGTTATGAGTCAGATCTAAGTGACCACTGTAATCTCAGCATGGCTTGATCTAGCCATTCCATCTCCTACCTTACCTTGTACAGGTAAATTCTGCTCTCAGGATTTTTCAGGTCCATCTCTAGATGGAATGTAGCATTCCCTTCCTTATTGACCTTGATGTGTTTGAGGTTTGTGACACTGTAGATATACTGTGAAGGACAGACACAAGCACATGGTATATGATAGTGCTGGCTTTGGTAGATCTGCCATTAGCTTGTCAAAATGGGGTGGAACCTACTCTACCCATCACTGTATCAGTGTAGCAAAAGAAACAGCACTAGCCCTCCACTTTTTGCAGCTTTAGGCAAGCTGGATAGTACCCAGCAGCCTCCTGGTCACTCATACACAAAACAAACATCATTGGTCCAATTTTCAAATATGGTTGCCGCTATTGGTTGACCTAATTCTACATTTGAGTGTGTAAATCAGCACTTAGGTGCACAAATATCCATCACAGACACCCAATACAAAATTCAGCACCCAGGTTTTAAAAAATGGGCTCCCTGGTACCAATTCCACCAATACCTTGCAAAGTGAAGTCCCCTGAAATTACAGGAGTTACACACAGGTCAGGCTGGAATTGAGCCTTCTTTGTTGTATTGCCACTAATGTTTTGCTGCCCTTGGGTAAAATGTTCAAAAGCATCTAAGTGACTTAGGAGCTTAAATCCCGTTTTCTAAAGTGATTTAGGCCCTGAGGAGCTTGTCTCATTGAAATCCAATGGTTTTCAAGGTTTGTCTTACCTGTTGTTGCTTGTCCTCTCTGTCCTTCTTCATCTGCTGAAGCTTCCTCAGCATCCCACAGAAGTCAACAATCCCATGCTTTAAACAGATTTTCTCATAATCCTTCCTATCGGCATTCAGCAGCAACTGCCAGACCTGTTCCATGTCAACTTCCTTCTTCTGTGTAGGTAGTGGAGTTCTAAGGAACAGTCACAGGAGGAAAAGCTGGGAGTTTAGATAGGCAACAGGGAGCACCTCTTTCCTCTTATAGAAGCATAGAATATCAGGGTTGGAAGGGACCTCAGAAGGTCATCTAATCCAACCCCCTGCTCAAAGCAGGACCAATCCCCAACTAAATGATCCCAGCCAGGGCTTTGTCAAGCCTAACCTTAAAAACCTCTAAAGAAGGAGATTACACCACCTCCCTAGGTAACCCATTCCAGTGCTTCACCACCCTCCTAGTGAAAAAGTTTTCCTAATATCCAACCTAAACCTCCCCCTCTGCAACTTGAGACCATTACTCCTTGTTCTGTCATCTGGTACCATGAGAACAGTCTAGATCCATCCTCTTTGGAACCCTCTTTCAGGTAGTTGAAAGCAGCTATCAAATCCCCCCCTCATTCTTCTCTTCTGCAGACTAAACAATCCCAGTTCCCTCAGCCTCTCCTCATAAGTCATGTACACCAGCCCCCTAATCATTTTTGTTGCCTTCCGCAACTTAATTTACCCCTCTTTCATTCTTCATCCCCACCCTTTCTGGAGGTCATATCCACCAGCAAATGAAGACTAGACTGGATGGGACTCTTTCTGAGACACATTGATGCTGCTCCTTAATTGGCCAGAGGTGTTACTGTTGAGATACATGCCACGTGTCTCTGTACCCTTTTTCAGCCATTTCCCCAATAAGTTCAGTGTGAGCTAAAATGCAGGAGCAGAAGAGACACAGATCCCTCAAGGCAAACTTTGTGATACAAGACAGTATCAGCAGCACAGCCCTGTAGATGCCTCCTACTGGAGAGCACTGGCACCTCAGCCCCAGAGCCAGTAGTAGAGCACTTTCCATGTGGTGACGCCAAGCAAGCAGAAGCAGGTAGTGTTGCCTGGATGGTCTGTGAAGGGTGGATAGTCACCCCTGCCACAAAGGCTAAACAAGCCTCTTTTATGACACTGGTCCTGCCCCGGGGCCACTCACCGCTTCCTTAACATTTTCCTGAAGTCCTGCAACTCTTTCTTCAGGTCTATAAGAAAAAGAAATGGTAGGATTTGAAAATGGAGTCACCCAACAGGACGTAACACAGAACCAAAAAGAGCTTTAGAAAAACAAAGGCCACCATGGAGCAAAGTGGCCACTGATTTGGGATCTCTCCACTAATAGGTGTCCAAATTGAGACATCTTAGGCCACTTCTGAAAATTTAGCTGAAAACGCACTATTGCAGCTAAATGGCAAGCTGTGTTTTAGATCCCTTTTAGCTTCCTCTAGTGCACCCTTTAGGTGACAGGCCTGTCTTCCTCTCACCTTTCCCACCGAGCAACCACGCTGGGACTGGATCTCTGGGTGGCAGCCCCCTTATTTCCCAACCACATTAACACAACAGGTCCAACTGGGCTTGGCACCTGCAAACCATTTTTTCCTCAGGGGCTTGTGAGTGACTCAGAAATGGCTTCTTCAAAATCAAAGCACTATTTATTCATCCAAAGGTACATAACAAGCAGAGAAAAGGGATAAAACAACAAAAGGCCTATACACCTGGGTCTTACCTAAACTTTATTCTTTTCTTGTAAGTTTTGGGTAAGTTCTACTCAGCTCAGACACCCCTTTTCCTGAGAAAGACAGACAGCTCCTGAAGCATTCTCTGTCTCTCTCCGTCAAAGATCCATCCCTAGCCTCTACTGCCTGCTCAATGCCCCTTCCTTCCTAGGCCAGGGACTTTAATAGTTTAATATCCCCTTTGATCCCAGATGTGGGCCTGAGAAAAATAAACCTTGCTAGCTGAGTTGGAGCCAGACAGGTGGACATTCTCTTATTATTAGCTTCCCCATTGTTTCTCTCTGATGGTACCTTTTCGTTGCCATTGTTCTATTTCTTGTTTGTTTCCCCTAACAGTCTCCTTTGATTCTGCTTCTTGCAGCCAGACTGGATAATATCAAGCAGGTTAACTGAAGTGCCTATGATATTCATAGAACATAATATAGATAGCTCTCTTATTCTTCACACTTATCCTCCTGAGGCTCAGTGGGGAATGGTTTTGTTGTTTTCTTGAAACTCACTGATGAGTTGGGAGAGGAGATAGAGCAAAGAAATAAAAGAAAAAAAATCATTAGGTAACACAGCCACCATAATAATAATACTAACAACAGACAACCCGCCAACCTTAAGCATATTCTCACCAGCAACCACACACTGCACCATAACAACTCTAACGCAGGAACCAACCCATGCAACAAACGTCGATGCCAACTCTGTCCACATATCTACACCAACAACACCATCACAGGACCTAACCAGATCAGCTACAACATCACCAGCTCATTGACCTGCACATCCACCAATGTTATATATGCCATCATGTGCCAGCAATGCCCCTCTGCTATGTACATTGGCCAAACTGGACAGTCACTATGCAAGAGGATAAATGGACACAAGTCAGATATCAGGAATGGCAATACACAAAAACCTGTAGGAGAACACTTCAACCTCCCTGGCCACACCATAGCAGATGTTAAGGTAGCCATCTTACAGCAAAAAAACTTCAGGACCAGACTCCAAAGAGAAACTGCTGAGCTCCAGTTCATTTGCAAATTTGACACCATCAGATCAGAATTAAACAAAGACTGTGAATGGCTTTCCAACTACAGAAGCAGTTTCTCCTCCCTTGGTGTTCACACCTCAACTGCTAGCAGAGCACCTCACCCTCCCTGATTGAGCTAACCTCGTTATCGCCATACTGATTTATACCTGCCTCTGGAAATTTCCATTACTTGCGTCTGATGAAGTGGGCATTCACCCACGAAAGCTTATGCTCCAGTACTTCTGTTAGTCTTAAAGGTGCCACAGGACCCGCTGTTGCTACTAACAAGCCTTAATACTTATACAAGTGTCTTCCATCCCAGGATCTCTAATCTGTGAAAGTCACAGGGAAATCCCAGCCTAGATTTATGTGTCATGGATTCCCAATAACTCCCAGTTATTAGTAAATATGTAGACTCATAGACTTTAAGGTCAGAAGGGACCATTATGATAGTCTAGTCTGACCTCCTGCACAACGCAGGCCACAGAATCTCACCCACCCATTTCTGTAACAAACCCCTGACCTATGTCTGAGCTATTGAAGTCCTCAACTTGTGGTTTAAAGACTTCAAGGTACAGAGAATCCTCCAGAAAGTGACCTGTACCCTATGCTGCAGAGGAAGGCGAAAAACCCCCAGGACCTCTGCCAATCTGCCCTGGAGGAAAATTCCTTCCCGACCCCAAATATGGCAATCAGCTAAACCCTTAGCATGTGGGCAAGACTCACCAGTCAGACACCCAGGAAAGAATTCTCTGTAGTAACTCAGATCCCACCCCATCTAACATCCCATCACAGGCCATTGGGCATATTTACCGCTAATAATCAAAGATCAATTAATTGCCAAAATTAGGCTATCCCATCATACCATCCCCTCCATAGACTTATCAAGCTTAGTCTTGAAGCCAGATATGTCTTTTGCCTCCACTGCTCCACTTGGAAGGCTATTCCAGAACTTCACTCCTTGGATGGTTAGAAACTTTTGTCTAGTTTCAAGTCTAAACTTCCTGATGGCCAGTTTATATCCATTTGTTCTTGTGCCCACATTGGTACTGAGCTTAATTAATTCCTTTCCCTCCCTGGTATTTATCCCTCTGATATATTTATAGAGAGCAATCATATCTCCTCTCAGCCTTCTTTTGGTTAGGCTAAACAAGCCAAGCTCTTTGAGTCTCCTTTCATAAGACAGGTTTTTCCATTCCTCAGATCATCCTAGTCATCCTTCTCTGTACCTGTTCCAGTTTGAATTCATCCTTCTTAAACATGGGAGACCAGAACTGCACACAATATTCCAGATGAGGTCTCACCAGTGCCTTGTATAATGGTACTAACACCTCCTTATCTCTACTGGAAATACCTCGCCTGATGCACCCCAAGACCGCATTAGCCTTTTTTCACAGCCATATCACATTGGTGGCTCATAGTCATCCTGTGATCAACCAATACTCCGAGGTCCTTCTCCTCCTCTGTTACTTCCAACGGATATGTCTCCAGTTTATAACAAAAATTCTTGTTATTAATCCTTAAATGCATGACCTTGCACTTTTTACTATTAAATTTCATCCTATTACTATTACTCCAGTTTACAAGGTCATCCAGATCTTCCTGTAGGATATCCCGGTCCCTCTCTGTATTGGCAATACCTCCCAGCTTCGTGTCATCCACAAACTTTATTAGCACATTCTCACTTTTTGTGCCAAGGTCAGTAATAAAAAGATTAAATAAGATTGGTCCCAAAACCAATCCCTGAGGAACTCCACTAGTAACCTCCCTCCAGCCTGACAGTTCACCTTTCAGTATGACCCGTTGTAGTCTCCCCTTTAACCAGTTCCTTATCCAGCTTTCAATTTTCATATTGATCCCCATCTAATTCCCCATGTGGAACTGTATCAAATGCATTACTGAAATCGAGGTAAATTAGATCCACTGCATTTCCTTTGTCTAAAAAATCTGTTACCTTCTCAAAGAAGGAGATCAGGTTGGTTTGGCACGATCTACCTTTTGTAAAACCATGTTGTATTTTGTCCCAATTACTATTGACCTCAATGTCCTTAACTACTTTCGCCTTCAAAATTTTTTCCAAGACCTTGCATACTACAGATGTCAAACTGACAGGCCTGTAGTTGCCCAGATCACTTTTTTCCCCCTTTCTTAAAAATAGGAACTATGTTAGCAATTCTCCAGTCATATGGTACAACTCCTGAGTTTACAGATTCATTAAAAATTCTTGCTAATGGGCTTGCAATTTCATGTTCCAGTTCCTTTAATTTGTATTATAGCAGTACCTAGACTGATCTCTCTATTGCAATCCAGTTGGATGAAGCAACAGATATATCAAAAGAAGCTAATGTAGTTGCTTATGTTTAGTACTCTCGTGAAATAGCAATATTGGAAGATTTTTTGTTCTGCAAGTGTATCTTAAACAACCTGCTAACTTCTCACTGCGTCAGACTCTGCACTGATTGAGCCCCTTCTATGCCTGGAGGAGGTAGAGCGGGCTTGAAAGCCAAAGTGTTTAAAATTGCTCCACATATATTGTGGACTCGTATGATACATTGCGAAGCCCTTGCAACTCAAAACGTGGATCAGCAACTTACTGATGTTCTGAGTTCTGCTATTAATATCATTAACTTTATCAAGACGCAGCCCACAAAGGTACATCTCTTTGCAGTGCTTTGTGCAGAAATGGGAGCAGAGTACAATACTTTGTTGTTTCACATGAAAGTCAGGTGACTATCCAGGGGGAACTACGAAACAAAGTTTAACTTTTTCTAGTGAATTTGAATTTCAGCAATGCAGAGACACTGCTTAGCTTATGCTTTTGGCTTACCTTGCTGATATTTTTGACAAACTGAATTCTCTAAATGTCTCATTGCAAGGGGCAGAGAGTACTATTTTTGACCTGCACAACAAGATATCGGCATTCAAAAGAAAGCTAGATCTCTGGGAAACAAAGATCAAAACTGGGTTAAGTGTTCCATTCCTGTTGTTAACTGACATTATTGACAAAACAGAATCTGAACTTTTGAGTGTTGTGGAGCCAATCAAGAATCACTTGACTTCTCTCAGAGCCAGTTTAGGGAAATGTACCCCGAATGACTGGATGATCCAACCTTTTGTAGCTGAGGCGGTGACCTTGTCCTCCTGAATGTCATTTGAGAGATGGAAGCTGATTAAACTTCACAGTGATAGGACACAGGACATTCAATTTAAAAAACAGCCTTTGGGGGATTTTTGGTTGAAAGTTGGCTCCAAATATCCAGCTTTGTCAAAGTGTGCAATCAAAGCTCTTTTGCCATTTTGTTTATCTTATTTGCGTGAGATTGGATTCTGGCTGTGCTAAAGACAAAGTACCATTTGACACTGGAAGTAGAGGACAACCACAGAGTGTTGGTTTCAAAAATCTCCCTACAAATTGATAAACTGTCCGCAGCGAAACAGGCACACTCTACGCATTAATTGGTAAGTATCTGTGTATTTGAAACTTAATGGGTGTAGGTAATTTTAATTAAAGTTGTGTTAAGGTATCCATTAGGCTATCTAGCATATTTTTCTAGGTGTCTATTTTGGTCTGGGTTGTAGGGGCACGACTAAAAATTGTAACTCAAAGGGGGCTCAGCTCAAAAGCTTTGAAAACCACTGTATTAATGTCACTTTCATCTTGTCAAGATGTAACGCTCCAGAAATACAGTGCACTCCTTTTGTAAGAATCACATCCGTCCCAGATGATTTGATTCTTGTAAGCGGTTGATTCTTACAAGCGGAGTATAGGTTAGTCTAGCAATGATGTTGTCCAGGTGGTTTTGATCACTATAAGTAGGTGATTTTTATAAACAGAGTGCACTGTAATTTAGACTTCTATAACTGCATGTCAAGAGCAAAAAGTGAGCTACCATGTATAATAAAGTACAGATTTATACCAAAAAATACCATAAAAGAACGACAAAGTTTCCAGGTCAAGATTTCAAAATTCAGGAAATGCTAATATTTAGGCTGAATGTGCAGTCTTAACTTGCATCCCCACCCTTTGGTGCATATGCACTGCAATAGTCTGTTGTAGACTATGCCATGAACATACAGTGCACTCTATGACTACATGACCACATAGTGCACCATTAGTGCAGCATGCTTGGTTCATTCCATGGGGTATGCACAGTGTGAGAGGAAGGGCTGCAATGTTTATTTTTAAATGACTCATTGGAACACAAGCGAAGAGGAAGGCTGCACGCAACTGACAGCTGCAAGGAAAAATGATTTATGTGCTCTCTGGAAATGTTTTTTTTTTTTAAACAGCTTTCTTTAAATAAATCCAGTTTATTTAAGTATATTTATGTCTGATACATTATTTTTATCCTCACTGTGCAGTTAATGCAGGGGTTCTCAAACTTCATTGCACCGTGACCCCCTTCAGACAACAGAAATTACTACATGACCCGGGTTGGGGGTGGGAGGGGGGAACCGAAGTCTGAGCCCCAGCATCCTAGGTGGCGGGCGGGGGGCAAAGCCCAAGAGCGTCATCCCTGGGCAGGGAGCCTATGGGCGGTGGGTGAGCCACAAGCTCAGGGAGGCTAGTCCCCAGCTCAGCCCACCTCTCCTGCCTGAGGCCCCACCTCTCCCTACCTCTTCCCCTGCTGAAGCCCAGAGGCCCCTCACCCCCCACGGCTGCCAGCCCTCCAGCTCCAGAGTGCCAAGTCCTCTTCCTGGAAGAGGAGCAGCCTGCTTGGGCTGGGGCCAACTAGCAGCAAGCAGGAGGGGGGCCTCAGGGTGAAGCATGGGCAGGGCTACGCGGGGCTGTTTGGGGAGGCACAGCCTTCCCCTGCCTATGCTACCCTATGCCCATGAGGGGGCCTGTAACCTGAGCCCCACCACCCAGGGATGAAGCCAAAGCCAGAGCCCCCGGTGGTGGAGCTCGGGCTTCGGCTTCGGCCCTGGGCCCCAGCCAGTCTAACGTCAGCCCTGGTGACCCCATTAAAACAGGGTCATGACCCACTTTGGACTCCCGACCCACAGTTTGAGAACCGCTGAGTTAATGCAATGCTATCTTGCTCACTGGACCCTCGACTTGTCAGGAACAGATCTCAAATCTTTGTGTGTGCAGGGCCGGCTCTAACTTTTTTGCTGCCCCAAGCAGCAAAAAAAAGTGCCGCCCTGCTGAGCCCTCCCCCCCCCCCCCCCCCCCCGGCACCCCGTCCCCAGAGGGCCCCCCCCCCCCCCCCACGGAATGCCGCGCCGCGCTGCCCCCCGCCATCCCAAGATTGGCCGCCCCTTACCAGGGGCTGCCCCAAGCATGTGCTTGGTTGCCTGGTGCCTGGAGCCGGCCCTGTGTGTGTGTGTGTGTGTGTGTGTGAGCATCTGTGCACACATGTAATTGCTGCTCTCTGTGGTCCTAAGACTGCACAATACTCATCTGAGTGTTAAAGAATATACACACAGGCAAGGAGACACACTGTGAAAACTCATAGCCTCAGAGTGCACAGCAGGTGTGGTGACCAAAGTATCAAATGAAAGGAAGATTATTCATTAACAGGTTGAGAAATCACATATTTGTGAAGAAATGTCACTTCAATTAACTCCCGGATAGCTAGATATGGTAATAGGCACATTTGAAAATTTTACCCAAGTGAGTTAAGTACCCCACTGAAAGTCAGAGGGATTGAGGCTTTTAAACCAGGTGATTTTGAAAACTCTTTCTTGGATGGATTTTTCAAAGGGCACAGCACCAAGCAGCTCCCATTGTAACACTAATGGCAAAGTGCTGAGCCCTTTTGAGAATCTGGCCATATTTGTCTAACGCCCTGGCTGTTCCTGATGGCTCTCCATGGGGGAAAATCCTCAGCTATGGTAAATCTGCACAGTGCCATTGCCCTCTATGGAGCTACAGTGACATCCATCTGCTGAGGACCTGGCCCTTGGATTCTAGAGTAAGAATCTCGCCCTGCTTAGCAATTTCTTTATTGACCAAGCTTTTTCCAAAAAGAACAAGAGAAACAGATGGAAATGTTTATAGAGTCTGTTGCCTGGATAAAGGAGGACAGTAGTTGGCTACAGTAGAAGGGGAGCTGATTTTCTGTGAAGAGATGAAGTACTAGAGTAACCAACGCATTCTCTTTCAGTGAGCACTTTGGAGAAACCTAGAAGAAAAGATTCCACAATATTTAACATGACTTTTTTTTCTTGGAAGAATTAAACTGATGTATTTCTTGCTCCATTCTAGGAACACCCACAGTGCAGCCCCGGGAGTCCTAGAGTGCAGCCTGCGATCATCCTTGTCTTTTCCTTCTCAGATTTATACCCTCAATTCAGTTGCCCTGCTGCTATCGGCTCCTACTCAAGTGGCCTCTGCAGTGTTGGGGTTCCAGAGCACTGAGACGTTAAAGCAACATTAACTTCTGCTTCATTTGTTGGCATTTGTTTTTGCTGCTGAAAAGGGAAATGTGCCATGTAGAGTGGATATTCCCTGCCATCTGCTCACACCTCCATCTTAAAGAGGAACTGTGCTCTGATCTATGGAATGATGGTGAATATATAGTGGTAAGAGACTATGCAGTCTGGTGGTATTTCCATTGTGTGAGACCATCATCTATGTGCAAAATATTATTTAGATCTATGAACTCACACACACAGAAAGGGTGACCAGATGTCCCGATATTATTGGGACTGTCCTAATATTAGGGGCTTTGTCTTATATATGAAATTACTACACTCACCCCTGATAAGTGTCCTGATTTTGCACACTTGCTATCTGGTCACCCTACACACACAGTGAGCTATAAACTGTTACAGAAGTGCTCTATAAAAGACAGATGTTTATACAGCTATAAATAGCTAATAGATAATGTGCCAGTAGAGAGTTCTGACAATTAGATAGCAATGATCATGGGACTAATAAAACTTACTGTGTTGCTGTGCACAGCAAATGGCTTCTAACAAGCAGCAACTTATATGCAACTCTTAACATAAGCAAGGACCAGCTCCCAGAGCATGAAACTTGAAAAGTGAGCTGGAAGAAATTGTTCTCTGATGAACAGTGCATGCACACCCCAGCCCGAAAGAGGGGTGCCAGGGAGTATGCTGACACCGCCATTAAGTCCACTTGTCCGTCTCTGACCTTGCCACCCCGGAGCCTAGGACCAGAGAAAGGATAATAGCCTGGTGCCCAGGACAGCGTGGCCTAGCGGCTAGAGTAAATAGTGCTGCCCTTCGATACAGGACAGCATGGCCTAGCGGCCAGAGTCAATAGAGCTGCCAAAAAGAACGGCGAACCGCGGCCACTGGGAGCTGCGCGGGGGCCGTGCCTGCGGACATCAATGTAAACAAAATGTCTCGCGTCCCACCAGCGGATTACTCTGATTGGCCACATCCCGAAAGTTGCCGACCCCTGCCCTATATTCAGGAGACAGCACAGCTCCGCTATCAGTTTAGAGCACATGTTAGTGCCCTGATCAGTCAGGATTTCCTTGGGTATCCCAACCTTAGCAAAGACCTTCACCAATTCGGTGGCGATAGTGGGTGCCGGGGCCAATCGGAGAGGGACAGCTTCAAGGTATCGAGTTGAGTAATCAACGATTACTAGAATAAATTGATTCTGTCTGACTTCTTTCCAGGCGCCCAACAAGGTCCATTTTGATACATTTGAAGGGCATGCTGACCACCGGAAGGGGCATAAGAGCTGCTCGGGGTACCCCTTTTGGTCCGGACCACTGGCATTCCAGACAAGAAGCACAATAGTACCAGACTTCTTGGTGGATGCTGGGCCAAAAGAAACGATGGGCTACTCTCTGGAGAGTCTTTTCCTGCCCCAGATGGCCTGCCCAGGGTGTCACGTAGGCTAAATGCAGGAGGCTCCGGCGTAATCTTCGAGGGACCAACAGCTGATGGAGAGGTTCTAGTTTTTTGCAGTTCCTGTATCACCCGTTACAAGCGGTCCTGCCGGATCTCGAGCTGCAGCCCCTGCGGGGATCTCGGCGTTACATCTCTTCCATGTCTGGGGCCGTGGCCTGCTCATTGGCTCTATTCAAGGTTGGGTCTTCTCTCTGCTCTTGCACGAAATCCACATCTCGTTCCAGCTCTGCCTGAGTGTCCTCCATGGTGTGGTCCGTATCGGATCTGGCATTGGCAGACGGCTTACTGGGGGAAGATCCTTCCCTAGGGTCGACTTCTGGTCAGCGGCAGAGTAGTTCCCTCCTTGCGGCCTTGGCCTCCTCAACTCATGGGGCTGACTGTTTGTATTTCTGAAGGATCTCCTTGAATTCAAGCCAGTCCCGCCCCAGCACTACGGGGTAGGCTAGCCTGGGGGCCACACCTACATGGTGGACTTCCTCCCAGTGGTAGATCTTGATCCTCACCTTGGTGGTGGGATAAGGGTGGATGTTACCATAGATCCGTTGCAGATGCAGCTGCATCCCAGAGAGTTTAAGGCTGGGAACTAACCCCTCCTACATGAGTGTCTGGCTAATCCGGAGTCAACTAGGGTGCTCACGTGGATCCTTTTCTACCAGGAGATTATCTTGGCCCCGTTTCCATGCCCTTTGGCCAGTGACCCAGACTTGGCCATAGTTACAATCCATATAAGGGCACTCCCGCTGAAAGTTCCTCTCTTGACCACATTCCCAGCAGCGGTCTTGGGTCTCTGTGGGCCCAGTGTCTTCCTGTGGTGGGCCTCCTCCCTCTTATGGGTGCCCTTCACTCCTAGCCTGGGTTCAGCTGGCTTGTCGTTGGGGTTTGGGACTGGAGGGATTGGCCAGTGGTGGTTGGGATAGGCATTGGGGTTCTCGCGGCTCCATCCTCTGTGGGTTCCCTCCTGCTGGCCCTTCTCTCCTTCTTGGGCTCCCAGACCTCTGGAGTTGGGGCTTGGTCCCATTAGCCACCATTAGGCCCACGGCTTCCACCAGCATCACCGGTCGGTGGTGGTGTACCCATTCCTTCCCTCCTGCCGGCAGTATCTGCATGAATTGTTCTAGGGCCACTGCCTCCACCACCTGGGGCCCAGTTAAGTTCTCCAGGTTCAACCATCTCCAACAATAGCCCTGCACCCACTGGGCCTCAGCCCATGGTCGAGCTCCAGGGGAGTACCGTTCTTTGTGCAGCCACTGGCGGTAGATCTCCGGGATAATGCCAGTGTGATCCAATATTGTAGCTTTCACTCGGGGATACTCCAGGGCTTTGTGAGGATTGAGGCTGTGGTAGGTGGTCTGCACCTGGCCAGTTAAATAGATGGCCAATAAGGTGGCCCAGTGCTCTGGGGGCAATGGGCAGACATAGCGACCTGTTCAATGGTAACTAGAAACACCTCGGGATCATCCCCTGGCCCCATCTTGGTGAGATCTATAGACAGTTCCGCCAGGGCATCCTCCAGCCCTATCCCTGTGGGGACGGGCCCTGATGGTCCAACCAGGTGTAATAGCATTGCCACTTGCTGGACCAGGCGCTCCTGTTGGATCTGGTGCTGGGCAGCCAACTCTCGAAGCAGCTGCTGTTGTTGCTCCTGATGCTGGGTCATCTGGAGCTGGTGTTGACTGGCTATCTGCTGCACCAGCTGTGCCTACCGTTGCTGCTGCTGGGCCGCCGGCTGCTGCTGACTTTCCAGCATCCACTTCAGGAGCGTCTCAGTATCCATTTCTGACTGGTGTGGGAATCTCGCAGTCTAGTTCCCTTCTTATGGCCCTCTCAGCCAGTCCCAGTCATTGCTCACATTTCCACCATGTGTGGCAAAGTATGAACACCCCAGCCTGAAAGAAGAGTACCAAAGGGTACGCAGACACTGCCGGTAAGTCTCTTGCCATCCCGGGGTCTAAGGACCAGTGAAAAGTTAATAGCCCTGGTGCTCAGGGCGGCATGGCCTAGCAGCTACAGTTAATAGTGCTGCCCTTCGACACAGGACAGCATGTCCTAGTAGCCAGAGTCAATAGCACGGCCCTTTGGTGCAGGGCAGTGTGGACTAGTAGCCAGCACTTGAGGGCTACAGAACCCAAACCACCAAAAAAGAAAGTCAACCTTCTGCTGGTTGCATCCGACTCGGGTGATGAAAATGAACACGTCGGTCTGCACTGCTTTGTATCGTTATCAAGCAGAACCCATCGTCAGCATGGATGCATGATCTCTGGCATAGTGGTTGAAGCATCAAGGGATATATGAATCTTTAGCACATCTGGCATATAAATATCTTGTGACGCCGGCTACAACAGTGCCATGCAAACGCCTGTTCTCGCTTTCAGGTGACATTGTAAACAAGAAGTGGGCAGCATTAGCTTCTGCAAATGTAAACAAACTTGTTTGTCTGAGCGATTGGCTGAACAACAAGTAGGACTGAGTGGACTTGTAGGCTCTAAAGTTTTACATTGTTTTATTTTTGAATGCAGGTTTTTTTGTACATAATTCTAAATTTGTAAGTTCAGCTTTCATGCTAGAGATTGCACTACAGTACTTGTATTAGGTGAATTGAAAAATACTATTTCTTTTGTTTTTTTACAGTGCAAATATTTGTAATAAAAATAAATATAAAGTGAGCACTGTACACTTTGTATTCTGTGTTGTAATTTAAATTAATATATTTTAAAATGTAGAAAACATCCAAAAATATTTAAATAAATTGTATTCTATTATTGTTTAACAGTGCAATTAATTGTGATTAATTTTTTTTAATCACTTGACAGCCCTAATCAGAACTTAACCTCCAAACCCTTTGCTGTTTTTGGAAGCCTGCTCATGTTTCTCTCATCCCTTTCTCCTCAGCTGCCACAGATATTCCTCACATTCATTGAGAAGGTGAAAAGCCTAAGCAATTGTACCATAGGTTGGGGAGAAACAAATGTGTGTGTGAGGGGGCACTCTATTTCAGTTATACTTCTAAACCTGTGATTTGTGATATGTAAATCCCTAGTCCTGTCAGACTGAGCACAGCTGTGAAAGGCAAGGGGAGGGCAGAATGCATTTTAATGGAGTTTTAAGCTTGGCTGAAGACATCTGGCCAGTGGTGATTTGCTTAAGAGGATTAATTGTAATGCAAATTTGGGAAGGATGGGAATAGTTTAGTGATGTCAAGTATATGGGAAGCATATTGTTTGCATGAGCCAATAGAATCAAAACAGATTTATAAAAGCTTTCCAGGATTTCTGATGTTTCTAAATGCTTCAGAGAAATCCATTCTATTCTGATAATTTCACCTGCAGGATTTCCCCTTTTAATATGGTTTGCCAACAATGTCTTACATTTTAGTAAAGGATTCTTTTTTGCAATCAAAAATACAGATAATTTGAGGGCAAATCCAGTTTGCCTTACTCATGTGAGTAACCTCAAAAAAGCAAATGGAATGGCACGGCATGAGTTAGATGAGCAGGGTTTGTGCCTTGTAATGAAAGCTGCAGTTCTGTTTGATATGTTACAAATATAGGTTAATATGGACCTGTGACTGCATCCATGTGGGTGAACTTCTGCCCCCATGCAAAGCCCCACTAACTTCAGAGAGGTTCCATTCAGACAGATGTAGAGGCAGGGCGAGATTTATGATGTGAAATTTGCTTCATGGGGCAATATTAGGACAGTCAAGTTCACTAACACAGATAGCACTGATTAGACTCTAACTAGAAATCTTAATGTTAAGAAAGTACATTTATACTCAACTGATGCACAGTGCTCTCTGTTCATAAATCAATGTAATAAACTAATAGTTATTTCATTAAATCAATATTGGATAACGATAATTGGAAACCTATTCCAAAATGTTAACAAAGAACATTATTCAATATTTCAAACTTCTTCTCTTAAAAAAAAAAAATGCAATCAGTACAACTGAAATTGAGATGAAAATACATTTTTAAACATTTTTAAAGGAAGTATTCAGCCTTTCTCATCTTGTTTAGAAATTTTAGGAATGTAGGAATTTGAGGCTGAAAAACTATCAAAATGTTTCCAGTGTGGCCTACTATACTAGAGAAGTGGATTGAAACTACAGACTCTTAGTTTCCTCTTCCATGATTTGTTGTGTCACCGGTCTTTTCTGTGTCTCCTTTTACACATATGTAGAAAGAGTTTAGTAATAGTCCCACCTAACAGAGAGGTTTTGTGAGAATATGCATTTGTAAAATGCTTTGAGATCTTCAGTTGAAAGGCACCAAAATATAAAGTACACCTCTACCCCGATATAACGCTGTCCTCAGGAGCCAAAAAATCTTACCATGTTATAGGTGAAACCCCGTTATATCGAACTTGCTTTGATCCGCCAGAGCGCACAGCCCCGCCCCCCTCCCCCCCCCCCCCCCCCCCCCCCCCAGAGCACTGCTTTACCGCATTATATCCAAATTCGTGTTATATCAGGGTAGAGGTGTATTTTTAATGTTTAGTAACATAATATAATATATAATTTAAGTGTTTAGGAACACTTAAGTGGCGTTAAGTATTTGTAATACTTCTCATAGCCTAGGACAACCCAGCTGCCATTGTGCTGTACGCTATGGCCATGAAGAACTTCCTGGTAGTTTTGGTAAGGTTGGGAGAACTTGATTTAAGCATTTTTGTATTGTTATTAACTTACATGTTCAGTTGTGCAAAATAGTGCAGGGGAGGGGGGCAGATCAGGCAATAGAGATGTGTCAAACAATAATTATTTAATGACCGTAGATGCTGAGATTCAAAATGTTAGAGCTTTATAACCATTAAAACACAAATTGTCAACATCGCATGTCAAAATATACAAAGAAAATAAACTTCCAAAAAGTTTTCAAGCAGCATTTTTCTTACTTTGCCTATCTGCAGATTTTGATTATTATCAATGGATTTTTTTGTCAGTTTGGGTGTATAGGATGAAATCAACATTTATTGGAAAAAAACTCTAGTCATTCCAAGTCTAACCATAGTTAGCACAGACACATAGACTGTATCCAATAGACAGGAAGTGTGTTTCACACACCACAGTTGATTACAGATTTATTACCCTGAACTTAAAATTTCAAGGTGGAAACAAACCTTGAGTTTTAAGTAGCTCTGGCTGGAAAATGAAAACAAAGAGTAAAAAAAATTAACAATTTTTCTGCCCCATTTTTTAAACAATTTGTTTCTATGGAAATTTGGAATATGGAAAATACAGACAAGAAGGCACCCCTTCTTTTCAATGGTTGAGAATAGCCCACTTCCACCTTAATTGAATTGGCTCGTTAGCACTGACCCCCACCCCCCACTTGGTAAGGCAATTCCCATATTTTAATATGCTGTGTATTTATACCTCTTTACTGTATTTTCCACTCCATGCATCTGATGAACTGGGTTATAGCCCACAAAAGCTTATGCCCAAATACATTTGTTAGTCTCTAAGGTGCCACAAGGACTCCTTGGTGTTTTTGCTGATACAGCCTAACACGGCTACCCCTCTGAAACCTGTCACCATTGTCACAGTTACCTGCCATTCACACTGGGAGACTATTGCAGCACCTGTAGACATTGATTGTAGCAAAGGTCACTTATGTAAATCTGGAGAGGGTGATCAAGTTAATTCTTTTTAAAGAAATGTAATAATATATGTCACTGATTATTAGTTGTATTTCAATAGCACCCAGTCGTAGACCAGACCACCCTTGTGCTAGGTGCTGTACAAAGACAAAAGAAAAAGACAGTTTCTGCCCCCAAGGAGTTTATGATCTCAGTATAAGACAAGAAAGAACAGATGTATAAGACAGACAAATGGAGACACCGAAGGAAACACCTAGGCTAGGTCTACACTACCCGCCTGAATCGGCGGGTAGAAATTGACCTCTTGGGGATCGATTTATCGCGTCCCGTTGGGACGCAACAATCGATCCCCGAATCGACGCTCTTACTCCACCAGCGGAGGTGGGAGTAAGCACTGTCGACAGGAAGCCGCAGAGGTCGATTTTGCCGCCGTCCCTACAGCGGGGTAAGTCGGCTGCGATACGTCGAATTCAGCTACGCTATTCACGTAGCTGAATTTGCGTATCTTAAATCGACCCCCCCCCATAGTGTAGATGTAACCCTAGTTCCATTTTACCTGTAAAGTTATCTTTCTGCCACATTCAACAGTTACAGTCTTTGTGCTAACAGTGTGGTACATCTTAAATATCTAATGTGAAGTTTGCAAAAGGAATCTGAGTCAGGCTTCCCCTATTTACTACTACGGATTAATCTGAACAGATGGTTTCAATTTCTGTGGGTTTTCTTTAAGCTGAATACTAATTGCCAAAGTTAACATCATGAAAAGCATTGGTATTTACTGTGCAGTGCTGGGGACTGATCTTGCAGCCCTTGTCACTTGAAATCATAAATAAGATCTATAGGATCAAACCTTTTATATCAATGTTTTTCATATATTCCATACAAAAGACAACATTCAGGTTTCATGGCTAAGAACTCCATATAGGAAATATCAAAGTTAAGATTGCATGCACAGGCTTAATTTTGGCCCCTGGTGTCCATGCATTCTGGTACAATCTATAATTATGTGATATCATAGGGTCAGATACTGTCACTTTTACTTGCACTGAGTAGTAGTGTACTCCAAGAGTTGTCCCAGTAAGGTACTTCTCAACATAAGGATGGCAGGATCTGGCCCTTGCAGGTACTTGTGTAGCATCTTGTAATGTGTGTTTCTTTACCGTGTGCTTACAGTGATTTTGTTATCATAAAGGCCATATCCTGCACGTTGCTGAGCATCTACTGTGCATTGGAAGTTGCGGGTGCTCAGCACCTCTCAGTATTTTGGACATTAGACTTGTATAATTTCTCTTTAACTGTTTTCTCAGTACACTGCCCTATGCGTAGTCCCAGGAGGCACTGTTACTCAGAGACACCCTTGGGGGCAGGGGCGGCTCCAGGCACCAGCGCAACAAGCATGTGCCTGGGGTGGCAAGCCGCGGTGGGTGGCCTGCCAGTCACTGTGAGGGTGGCAGTCAGGCTGCCTTTGGTGGCATGCCTGCGGGAGGTCCACCAGTCCTGCGGTTTCGGCGGCGGGTACTCCGAAGGCGCAGGACCGCCAAACCTCCTGCAGGCATGCCGCCGAAAGCCACCTGACTGCCGTGCTTGGGGCGGCAAAATACATAGAGCCGCCCCTGCTAGGGGGAAACAATTCCCTCCCTGTTTCCCCTTTGCTTTGCTGCGGTTATCCTTTCCATCATCAAATCACAAAGGGTCATAGCCTCCTTTCAGATAAGCACCATAATGAATAATATTGATAATCTATTTTCCTTTCACACAGGGAATAGAGAGAAAACGCTGTTTCAGCTTTTGGTGCTTTTTGAGAACTAGCTAGTCTGAAAGCATTTAGTATTTCATCCCTAATGGGAGATGTCACCTCTGCTGTGTCGTACTCCATTTAAAACATCTACAGTAATAGCTGACAGTACTGTTACTGCAGCATTTAAAGCCTTGTGTGAAGTGTTTGATTCCTTTATTACAATCATTTATTTGCAGCAGTCTGTTTCTGCTGCTGTGATATCAGTTGTTTTTTACAACTTAAAAAAAACAACTCAGAAACAACAGCTAACACTTTCACCTCTTGAGGTCTATTTTACAAGTGTTATAATCTTTACCTAACACAAGGTGGCAGTGTTTCAAAATCTTATTTCAAGTCTACTGACAATTCACTTACAGGCAGGCTTGGAAGGACTGGATTTTTCTCAGTAAATGTGGTGGGTATGACATTCCCCTGGTGTTACCTGGACTGGTGATCTGCTAGGTCACTCCAGTCCTTGACTCTGGGAGCCAGCCTTACCCTGCTCTGCTGTGAGAATCCCCATTCCTGGGCTGTTCAGGCACAGCCTCTGGCCTGTAAGCTCTCCTTGGATTGTGCAACCGAATGACACTAGCCAATATCTTCAGTCCCAGACACAACCCTAGGAACCTCCCTCTTGCAGTGTCCAGTTATTCCTGCTGGACACTACAAGCTTATATGAGTTTATCAGTTTAACAAAGAAATTATTATGCACCAGGCTTGTTATCCCAAGGGGAGTCTCAGACACACTTCTAACCAAAAGCACTGCTTCAGGTAGAATAAACAAACAGACTTATTAACTACAAAGATCGATTTTAAGTGATTAGAAGTCAAAGCACAAGTCAGATTTGGTCAAATGAAATAAAAGCAAAACACATTCTAAGCTGATCTTAACACTTTCAGTGCCCTTACAAATTTACATGCTTCTCACCACAGACTGGCTGGTTGCTCTTCAGCCAGGCTCTCCACTTTCATAAGCGCTTCAGTCGCTTGGTGGTGATGTCTATAGATGTAGGTGGGAGAGCATGGCAAACGTCTCTCCCTTTTATCATGTTCTTTCCTCTCTCTTGGCTTTGTCCCCCCCCTTCAGAGTCAGGTGAGCTTTACCTCATCGCAGCCCCAAACTGACCAAAGGAAGGGAGGTGACTCACTCAAGAGTCCAACAGATCCTTTGTTGCTTCCTAGGCCAGTGTCCTTTGTTCCTGTGAGGTTGGGCTGGGTTTGTCCCATAAGTGCCCTGATGAGGTGTGAACGATCTCCCTGCTCTTGGAGAATTTTGCCTGGGCCTATTTTAAGCCATGAGGATGCATTTTCAGCCTCATAACTATAAACGTGAAATTACAACCTATAACATTACTATAACAACAATGCTCAGTGCATCATGAGCCTTCCAAAGACACCTGACATGACAAACTTTGCATTGGATACCACACAATCATATTCTAAGGATGAACATGGGGGTGCTGGGTGTTCCCCCAAGGTACAGAATGTCACGGTGGGCTCCTCCGAATCTGTGAGGGGCGACAGCTAATGAGTGGGAGCAGAGAACTGGGCCCAGCAAGACAGAGGCCACTGCTGCAGAATGAGCTCACTCTGCACCCCCCATCTCCCTCTCACTGTGCCAGCATAAAGACACTGATCCTGCCCCACACGCACTGGAGAGCAAGGCCTGAAGGGCCCACCTCCCTCAGAGAGCTGGCTTTTTCTCTGCCTCCGTAAAGAATATTTTCACCAGTCGTCTGTCAGGCAGATAGCCACAACCCAAAACTCTGGAATCTCAAGTGGAGGCAAGCAGCCTTCTTCTCGTGGTTAAGATTTGAGTCAGAGAAAGAGAGAGAGAGACACTCAGACATAGACATCCTAGTGAAATCTAGATTTACCATGGTAGCTACCTATGTATATGATCTACCACAGCCTGGGTATAGGGTGTTGCATGTAATAGGGCAAAGTAAAAATGAAGAGCGGGCCAAGGAGAGTGGGGAACTAAATGCTGCATTAATAAGTGCTGCTGTGAAGCCACCAAGCTACTTCAAATAGGACCAAAGAGGGGTGTATGTAGCTAAGAGTCTCATTAATATACCTGTACTTACAGCCTTACCTATACCTATCCTTCACCCGTGCCCTGCTACTTCTTTACTTGGTGCTCTTGCAAATAAGGGAGCAAGAGAAGTTCAGATTTACTTCCCGTCATAGCGGAGAACTGTCTCTAGTGTTTAGCTTTATTTGCACCTATCCATATTATCCACTTGCATCGTAGTGGAGCAACCATGAGCATCTTGCAAGGACTTGCAGTATCGGCACCTAATTTTTTTAGACATCTTCCATCATCTTTCGCAGACAAATTTTGCAAGCTGCCTGAGTGTTGTGGGTTAATAGAGAGATTCCACTAGCTCAATGATTTCATTGCAAATGTGACTACATTAGCAACATGCTTTAATTGCCGTTAGTTTCTAATGACATTCATATTCCTAGAGGGAAGTAAAATTCATGGAAGGTTTTTCCTTGCTCGCTGTAAAATACAAAGCAGCAGAGATATCTTTGATACCAATTAAATTCTACTGCAGGGGCACTAATTTATTCAGAAAGGCTAGCAGAGAAGTAAATGCATTGGATTTCATACAGAATAACATACTTTGTAACCCCTGGCTAATCTAATTTAATGTGCTGCATTAATATTGATATTTTTCTGAAAAATATGTCCTTGGAATAATACATATTTTTGGAATATCTTTACGGTTCTTAAATATTGGCGTATTTGTATTTGTTTTCATCAGAGGAGAACAATTAAGCTAAACAGGAGGTTGTGGGTCTCTGCTAATTTTAGAAGCTCAGTGGTGATTAAGCAATGTGTAATTCTTCAGCTTTAATAAGCTAGCCCATGCTTATACCATTGGTAAAGGTGAGCCTTTATATCTAATATTATGTTGACTATGCACAGGAATTAATTAGATCACATTTTTGTGTGATTTCCCATATGCACAGCCAATAGGGAACTACAGTGTGTTTTGCTTATGTGCGTAACCATCGGTCTACAGTGAGTTTATGTCTATACAGCAGCTGGGAGTGCACTTCCCAACTCAGGTAGACAAACTCATGCTATCTCTGCTCGAACTAGCATGTTTAAAATGGCAAGGTAGCCGGGGGTAGCACCAACAGCTGGTTGGGGCTAGCTGCCTGAGTACAAATCTGACTCAGGGCAAGTACTGACTCAGGCAATTTATTTAACATAGTTGTGCCTCAGTTTACCCATCTGTAAAATGGAGATGGCAGTATTTTCCTGTAAGAAGAATGCTGTGAGGCTTAATTAATTAATATTGTGAAGCTCTTTGCAATACTCAATTGAAAGTAAAAATGTTTTTTAGCACAGGATGTATTACCTGACAATGTGATCTGATATCACTATAATTTTAGGTATTTATTTTTACTAACTGTTGAAATAATTTTCTTGTGCTGATGCTGATGAACATTTCTTGAGCATTTGTATTTCAGTTCAGCACCAGGTTAGTTTGTAGAACGGTGCATGAGGTCCATCAAGGTAGCTAGCCACCAGTACAAAGCTCAGTAGACTATTCACTGATGCTTCATCAGTTTCAAATGTATCCATCTAAAGATGTCTCTTGTATGGATGATGATTTAGCAGAATATTCTCAGCCATTTGAATTTCTTTTCTGGGATTGATGTTAATTTCTAAATAACAATTCCAATCTCTTTTTTTTCACCATCCCCCTCAAAGGTTTCTTGTCAATCTTGGTTCAATATATTGTCTGCTAGTGAGACCTTTACAAGGAAGCTTTGGAGTTTTCATATTGAGGAAATTGAACATTTTATAAGTGATTAGCCATTGTTGATGAAGTTTAGTACCTTCCCCTTTAGTTGCAACAAGTCAAAAAGAATGAGATATGTTGCCACACTGGCAAGACATTTATTCCTTCCCATTTCCATTGCATCAATGACCTGATGAAAAGATCAATATCGTTTCTTTATAAATAACATGTTGCTTTGATTCATGTGGGATGGATCAATGATATGATGATAGGCAGAAACCTTACTGTTCTGTCTATGAGACTTAGAATATCATTTGTATGTGCTGCACAATAAGCCATAAGATTGCAATTTTCTGTCTGTTGGTTTGCAAATTGTTTGTCGTCAGCCAGTTCTTCCTCATTTCTCAGGTCAAGGTAGTTATTTGGTCTTTGGCTTTCAGTGCAATGTCATCATCTTGATATTAGAACATTAATATTTTGCTCAGAATGACGAGACTGAGACTGCAGATGTCTCTGGCTATGAAGTCTTTTATGAGCCCTTCCATCATCTAATACTTTACGGCAAAGCCTACTATAATTTGCTTTTCACAATTTTGAATTTGTTAGTTTCTGTGCTTTTTTTCTAACCATCCAACTATTGTAATGAAAAATCACAAAGTCCTTCCAGTCAACAAACTATCCAAAACCAGCAATCTCCAATCTAGAGATGAGCCTGCATAAAATCCCTGGGTGCAGACATCTAATGAAGTCTGAAGGGGTCAGTGTTGTTGAATCCAAACCTGAACCAGGACCAAATTTCATACATTTAGTAGCCTGAACCAGATCTGAATAGCCTTGTCCTGAACTTCGGAATATTTATAGTTCAGATATGAATTCTGGAATCTTGAATCCCTCTGTAGTCCATGGGCCAGATCCTGATGCCCTTAAAATGAATAAATAGTACCTTATTCTGTGACTAGTCCCACTGACTTCAGAGGGGCTACGTGGGAGGGGGTGAGTAGGAAATATGCTGCTAAATCAGTGTGAAGATAACAGAATCCTTAAACCAGATCTTTTGAGGTTCCAACTATTCCTAATTTCTTTTGAGTGTATTCCATTTCTGAAAACTTCTTTATTAAGATACTTTCCCTTCAGTATTTCATAATCCCATTTAAGAATGCAAATTTCATTATCTGGGTAATGTCCTCTGACAGTTTACTTGACAGATGCATTTTCCATGCAGAGTTCAATAAAAGCTTCACAATTAGTTATTATAGCTTACAGTATTGCATTTGTAAACACCTTTGTTTCAGATAAAGCCCTCATAATGTCATTTTGCTGCTGTATTGATATACCTCCTGCCAAGCACAGATTTCCTAAGCTGACAAAAAATGTCAGAGCTGTCTAGTCCAAAAGCATCAGGCCACTCAAACATTTTCTTAGCAGTTTCAGCTGGCACTCAGCATATACTCGAACAGTTCTATAGATATCTTTTGAAAGTAAAATGTGCAGTCTCCCAGTGCTCTGGACTTTCTCCCTGAGTTGATACCAGGATTCTACTATGTTACAGAAATAGGAGGTAATTTCATGCTTTGTAAAACTCTATGAATATTTTTAATTATAACAAAAATGCCATGGAAATGCAGATTGTTCTGGGTTTTATTGTTGCAGTTAGTTTTGTTTGACTCTAATTTCATAGCAATTTAATTCATTTGGCATTTAGAGATTTGAGGGTCACCAGGAAGCAAAAGAAAATGAGCCATGTATTTGTCACGCATTTGGTAACATTCACAGGGCTAACGCAGGGACCATGTCATGGATCACCACTGGCGATGGATTTTTTTTAAATATCTGCCATTCTCAGTAGAAACTGAAGTTCTCTACCCTCTCTGTACTCTGAAAAGATACAAAATATGAAGGAGCAACATAAGCTTCTCCCAGCGTGCTTCGGCGCCAGCCTGGATGGATCATATTGCTCTAGCAGGGAGAGAAGAAAACTAAATAATGTCAATTCCATCCTTGGCATCCCTTCAGAAGCTGTGGGAGATTTCTGATGCACACATCTGTCCAATAGGAATTTGATTCAGACCACCAACTCATTTCCCATTGACCACTGAATCCCTATTAGAGAATAAAAGCATCTGGTCACTACCAATCTAGACTGGATTCCAATATCCTAGAGGTGAAAATTCTTTGAGCCATCCACTTGAATCTCTTTAATTTGCTTTCCAATTAAAAAAGTTGAAATCCTGGCTGCATTGAAGTCAATGAGAAAACTCCCAAGGGCGTATATATGTGATAACTTCATAATTAATATATTAGCATATTAGTGTTTTATGTAATAATTTATGGATAGAAACAAAAGGGCTGCCTTATAATTGACCAAAAAAGGGAAACAACTTAATTTTTTTAAAAAATATTTTATATTAAAAACGCTGAGAAATTTAAAAAACTTGAGAAATTTCAAGGCGGTCTCTAGTTGGCCAAAGACAGGGAAATTCTGCAAATATGTCAACATTTTTTTCTCTTTCAACCAGATTTAGAAGCCATATCACATTTGTGTTCCGTGTAGTCCAGAATCCATCAATATTTGATGCTGCAGAGGAAAGGAAGAAAAAAATGCTGTAACTTTGCAGTTGTGCAAACTTCTACCATGAGCTAGAAAAGTTCTCCCTGACCCTGGAATGATCTTTCTAGGTCCCAAAACATTGAGGATTGAGTTTTATTATAAAACACTTTCCCCCTACATAATGTAGCTACAAATTGTGCTCCCGTTTTATAGAAATATTAAATCCCTTCTTGGAATCCTGCTAATCTATTCGTCTCAATTTCCTGCAGCTGGAGTTGGATAAATAGTTTGGTTTTGAGAATTAATGTTGCCAATTTTTGCCCTTTTTCTCTTCAGAGTGAAATTCACTCAGCACCATACTTATCTATAAACAGACTGATATTTTTATGACTATATTTGTGATTTGAAATAATTTGACCCATTCTTTTATTTCTGCAGACCCATTTCACCCTGTGGATTGCGCTTGATATGTGTTTTCTAGGAGTATCCAGTAATTAGCATTCATTAATCAAATTGTGTGACTGACAGCTTAAGTCTCATGTGATTGCTTATATTTCCCAATTGTTTGTTTGGCTGGAGCTGTTGTTAACAGTAGGAAGACACTGGGAGCCCTATCTTTCTGCAGAGCATCTCACTGAAAAGTGATGGGGAACAGAAGGCTGGGAAGCCAGTCAGTACTGCCTGTTGTGTCCCAGAAGGTGTGCAACTGAGCTGTGTCATGGCTATAGGTCCACCCATTCTATGCATTGGTATAGGTTTTGTTTTTATGGGAGTAGCAAGAGCCACTGCCCAGCAATACCAAGCATACATTTCTCTCCCCCTCATCCCCCACCTAAAAGGCCACATTCAAGAAACCAGTGTGAAAACGTTTGTGAAGAATATGGAATAAAATTAATACATTAGGAAGCCAAATAAATGAGTGAGTCTGTCTTAGGGTTATATAACTTCCCATCACCATAGTATCTGAGACCCTTCCACATAATAGCAAAGTCAGTAGTGACTTCATGGTGTGGAAGCAGAGAAAGAACTGACAGGAAGGGGATGCAATGCATGACAGTTCGTTAGCAAGAGTTAGGCTAACTGTAACCCTAATAACGCGAGATTTGTAGAAGCAAGGAATGTGTGAGGCAAGTGGGAAAGAACTGTGAGAGAAATAAAGCATCTGACTTGCTGTACCCAAACAAAAAGTGAGAACTGTGTTTTTCTCCGACAATGGGGTCTTTGGCTTTCCTCCCTTTTTTGGGAGAAAAACTTTACTTTGTGTTCTTAGGGGTGTTGTGTTGGATGCCCCCAGTATTAATATTACATCCCTTCGCAGTGCTCTGATGGTGCTCTCAGACTTAGTGCTCTCCAGGATCCTGAGCTGTAATTCAACTCTATATATTGTACATAAAAGGAAGATGGCATAATCCAGAGAACAGGATGCTGGGCTGGGAGTCAGGAGACTTGGGTTCTATTCCAGCTCTGCCATCGACCTGCCTTATGATCTTGGGCTGCTCGCTTCATCTCACTTTGCCTCTGTCTTCCTCACCTGCAAAAGGAGGTATAATGATACCTGTGTTCCTTTGCAAAGTGTTTGGAGATCTCTGGATGGATATCACCACACAAGAACTAACTGATAATATTAGCCTTGTAGAGGAAAGAAATGACACTGAAACAGGAATGGAGGGGTTGGTGACCTAGGCTGGTTGGAAGATGAAAGCAAGAAAATAAGCGGGGACCAAACGGGATTGGGGCTGGGGTGATGTACAGATCCCATGCACCATGAAGACAGAGGAGGATTTGAACACAGATACAATGAGAGGCAGGAAGTAGATCAGCCATGTTCAATTGCCACTGCTGTAGTAAAATGTTTTGCTTTCAAAGGAACAAGAGGAGAAAGAATTTTTCCCTGTGAGCCTTTAGTATCTAGAGCAGAGATGATCAGTATGTTCTGCAAGCAAAAGGTACAGTGAATGGGGTTTTCCACTGGGGTTGGCTGGAGTAAGCATTCTTTTGGACACAGACACAATAAACCTCAAGATGCTTTTATTTTGGACTCTTCAGGGCTGGGCTGAGTCTCAGTGTGGGGGTGAATAACCCAGCATCAACTAAATAAACATAACTCCGTGTTGGTGAACCTTAACCAGAAAGGTTTGAGTGTGACTACTTAAAGGGCTTGCTGGGGGACATGTTGAGTGAGGTGACCCTTAGAAACTGTGAAAATCTCCCTTTTCCTAAAGTGCCAGTGCATCTCTGGCCTGGTCAGACCATGAGACAGCTGTATCTGGGAAGATGATATATAAAATGGGCACATCCAGCAACCTCTGCAAGCCTTTTATTAACCACACACCCTGAGCACTGAATGATACAAATGGAGAGTCATGGGAGGTAAAGGGCAAGTACATGGTAATAGTGAAAACTGAACAGAGAGTCAATCCCTCGCAAGAAAAGTAAATCCTCTTCCTTGTTTCTTTGTATAAACTAAATTTCCCACTCATGCAATAACCTCCAGATTCTCTAGTAGGGGAAGGGGAGCAGAAATGCAGATAGGTAAACAAAAACTGTATTGGGTAAATGTTGTACATCCCCACTGACCTTACTCTGTATCTTTACTCACTGCATTCCTCACAACCAGTGGTCCTTTTCAGGTATTATTCCAATGTACAATGCTGTGTTTTTTTTGTTTTGTTTTTTTAAGTTCTATATAAGAACAGCTTGTTCATAAGGAACAGAGGCAATGGCAAAGACAGCATTCTATTTTTTTAAAGGGAAATGACCCTCTATATAGTATAGTTCAGTGCCTCTTTAGCTGGCATGAATAATAAATATTTGCAAACTAGATATGCCTTCCACTTGAGGGCTGCCAGCCATTCTAGTTATGAAAAGATATGGAACTTAAAGAGCTATCAACATGTATGTTAAGAGGGATACAGGACATACCTTTAAAAAGCACTGGGATTGTATTTATCAAATCAAGAACTCACAAAGGAAAACTGCTCACATTATTCTAGCAGTCCTGGGACCCCATTTATTCTCTTTTCTCTACTGAAGTCATGGAAATTAAAAGAATTTAGGTGGGAATCTAGTTTTTAGAAAGGGTCAAAATTTTTCAAATGAAAAGGATTTCCAGTGACAAATAGCTTCTTTTTAAAGACCGCTTGGCCTAAGCTTATCTCCAGGTTCATGTTTTGTTACAAACAAAAATTCATGCCAATTTTAGGTAAAGGTATGCTGAAGCTTGTGAAGCTTTAGAATCATAGAATATCAGGGTTGGAAGGGACCTCAGGAGGTCATCTAGTCCAACCCCCTGCTCAAAGCAGGACCAATTCCCAACTAAATCATCCCAGCCAGGGCTTTGTCAAGCCTGACCTTAAAAACCTCTAAGGAAGGAGATTCTACCACCTCCCTAAGTAACCTATTCCAGTGCTTCACCACCCTCCTAGTGAAAAAGTTTTTCCTAATATCCAACCTAAACCTCCCACACTGCAACTTGAGACCATTACTCCTTGTCCTTTGTATGATCCTGGGCTGTTATATAGTTTTGGACTGCAAATTTGCAAAAGTCAGCTTTAACCCGAAAGCAGGCAAAACTTGGAGGGTTTGGCTGAGTTTTGCTTTCAGGTTTTGGGGGGTTATTTCAATATAAACCTCAAACCAAACCCATTGATACCAGAAAATGCTTTGCACAAACCAATAGATTTTAAAACACCAAAACAATAAAAAAAAACTACTCCTCCACTTAGTTTAGCTTTAGTAAATCATTGGGCTTTTATTGATATCCATAGTGTTTCAGCCAGGATGTTACTCAATAAATGGTTGACTAAAGGCAGCTGTAATTTATTTTTAGTCCTTCAAACAATCTACTTTTGGGGCATAATTCTAAGATTATAGCTAGCATGGAGCTTCCATGAGAGTCACAGAAATAGTCCTACTCTTGGTGTGGAAACCTGCATGGTGTTTATATCCTTGACATGTAGGATATGGGTTCCTTTTAAAAGTGTTTGCCCTACTATCCTACTGCCTGTAAAATCTTGGTATATCCCATCCAGACTCTAGACCAAGGCTTTTGAACAACTTCACACTATGCCCTAAAAGATAATCCATCCTCCAGTTTTACAGTGAGCCCAGTGAACGAACACTGAGCCAGGACTCTAGGAGTTTAACCAGGGCTGGATTTAGGGGTGGCTGACCCAGACGACTGCCTGGGGTGCTGGGTTGGGGGGGGGAACACTGGACTTGTGGTGCTGTTTTCATTGCTAGCTACAAAAGGGAAAATAGAATGTTTGAAGTAAAATGTTTCAGGTAGTCTATATGTGGGTTCATTTTTCACTACCCTCCTAGAATGTTCTGGACCTTTGTAGAATTTTGTGGAACCTTCCAGACTTTCTGAGATCTACATTTTCCTTGAACCTCCTAGAATGTTCTCAGCCATGCCCTCGCGGGTATATAAAGGGCAGGGCCTTGCCGGTCAGTCAGTGAGATATAAGAACAAACTGAAGTGAAGTGAGGGCCCAGCTGCAATATTGTGAATCTTGTTTTATTGTGTAATTGTGAAAGTGTACTTGTGTTTTAAGACTTGAAGAGTGTAAGTAGCGACTAATAAGAGGACATATTTAATGAGATGCCAGAGATATCTATCGAACCCCTATATACACAACAACATGGAAGAAATACAGTTACTTCTTTTGGCATGCTTAATACATAATGTCTGATGACGTTCTAAGACTGTGGAACATAGACTTTTGCTCTCCCTAATACTGTCTGTTTTCCCCTGGAGAAAATAAAAGATGCCCCTGAAGAAACCTTCAGGAGCTCAGTATAGAAGCGAAAAGCTCAATTGCAATCTAATCTGCAGAAAAGAGAAAATTTGGTGAGAAAATATCTGAAACAGAACAAAATAGACTGGGCTTTAGGTAGTAGCAATCATCCCAATGCAGAAGAAATTCAGGAGCAAAGTGTAAATGATGGAAGTCCTATTAAGAAGGAATTAGTAGATTTACCTGAAGATAAGGAATGGAAATGTGAGGGAAATGATGAAGAATCATCCAGTTTTCCTTGAGAGCGATGATAGAGAAGAATGTGGCTCACATGAAAAGGAGAGTAATGATAAAGAAAAATCTGGTTTACATGAAAAGGAGAGAAACGATAAAGAAGAATCAGCTTTGCATGATGAAGGCAAAAGCCGTGAAAAAATTGCACACCACAAATCGATACATCAGAACCTTCTTTATGGCCGGTGATCTTAAACTCTACCTATATTGATCGTACAATTTTAAATGGACTGGGCAAAATCGAGGATATGATGTTTCCAGTAAATAATCAGAAGTAACACTTCTCAAAGTCACACTGTGAAAGAATGCTTGAGAATGGTAAGAAACTGAATCTGTGTTGGCTAGTTTACTTGAAATCAACCGACAAAGTGTTCTGTTTTTGTTGCAAAGTATTTGACAAGAACACCAAATTGTTGCTTGTACTTTCTGGGTCCAATTATGGGGATAACTTAGCTGATGCTCTGAAACAAGATGAAAAGTCACCTGGCCATTTTATAGCCTACTCCAGATGGATGGAGGTCGAGCGCAGGCTCAAGCTAAATAAATGCATAGATGCAGAAAACCAGAGTAGTATTAATGTAGAAACCCAGCATTGTAGGAACGTGCTTGAACATCTGATGTCAATTACACTCTTCCTTGTGAAGACTAATTTGGCTTTCTGGTGCTCATCGGGTAAGTTGTTCACTGAACATAATGGTAATTTCCTTGGTTTGGTAGAGCTTCTTGAGAAATATGACAATGTAATGCATGAGCACCTACGTTGAATAGTTCATAAAGAAGCTATGGACCTTTACTGCAGCAAAAAATTTCAAAACAAATCGATTTGACCTTGTGGCAAAGAAGGTGCTTGATAACATTGATGTGGCTTGGCAAAACAAAGTACTATGACATAATAATGGACTGCACTCCTGACATTAGTCACAGTAAAAAGATGTCATTTACAGAAAATTTGTTGAAAATGAGGATGGTTATATCCAAATAAAGGAACACTTTATCTGTTTCCGGTCTGCGAATGACTCTACTGGAAAAGGCCTAAAAGAACTGTTTATGAATGTTTGGAATGAAAATAAAATGAAGCTTCAGGACTGCCCTGGCCAAGGTTATGACAATGATGTGGACATGAAGGGAAGAAACAGTAGTATCTAGGCAAGGATCCTTGAGCTGAATCCAAGAGATTTCTTCATGCCTTGTGGCTGCCATACCCTCAACCTGGTTGTGGCAGATGCAGCTTCATCATCTTTAAATTCAGTATCTCTCTTTGGAGTAGGGCAAAGGATATATGTCCTGTTTTCAGCATCAGTTATCAGGTGGAAGAGTCTCAGGGATAATGTTACAAATCTGACTGTGAAGCCACTAAGTGACACTCGGTGGGAGAGCTGCATTATCAGTATAAGGCCAAGTGATTGAGGTTTACAATTCCCTAATGGAACTGGCACAGTCAAGTTAAGCCGAAGTTGGAATCCAAAACGAGCTGCAAAGCCTGGCAAACCAGATCACTGACTTCTAATTTCTGGTCTCAGTTGTGGCTTGGCATGATATCTTGTTCCAGGTAAACGTTGTAAGCAAGGCATAACAAACTCAATCGATGAACATTGTGACTGTTACTACGTTGATGAGAAGCTGCCTTGATTTCATGGTGGTCTACAGAGACAACGGATTTGAAGATGCAATCATTGCTGACAAAGAAATGGCAGAAAAGAGTTGAGCCTGTCTTCAAGGAAATTCGTATTCATCGGAAGAAGACACAGTTTGGCTATGAGGGCAGAGATGAGGTGATGGGGAGCTCAAAAGAAAAATTCAAGAGGGAGATTTTTGCTCACTCGTTGACATTGCTCGAGTGTCCCTTGAAGAAAAGTTTGGACAAATGAAGTGCCACAAAAAGACCTGGGCTTTTTTTGTATGACCTTAGTAAGATTCTGATGGACAGGAAAACACTCTTGAACAATTGTACGGTCCTTCATTGGATGCTGACACATTGGGATGTTTGGATGTCAATGATAAAGACCTCTGTCAAATTGGACATCAGTCACATTTTTGCAACACAGTAAGCACTCGCGACTCCAAGTTCTCCAATTCACTCATGGTGCAGAGCTGAAGGACACTTTTCCTAATGTGTGGATAGCTTTTAGGATTCTGCTCACGCTGCTGGTCACAGTTGTGAGTGGTAAGCGCAGCTTTTTGAAGCTCAGGCTCATTACAACATATCTTCGATCGATGATGGCCAATAAGATACTGACATCGCTTGCTATTTTATCGCTTGAAAATGCCATTGGTCAGTCTTTGGATCTCTCTGATGCAGCTTTGCTTCAGTTCATGAGGGCAAAGGTGAAAAAAGCGACCTTTTGAACTAAAGGACTAGGGTTAACATTCTAAGGCTGTCACCTACTGTAGGACTATTTAATACTGGTTCATCCAATGTTGGTGCACAGTTTAATTTTCTTGATAGTGCATTTCAGTTATTCTTTAAAATTAAAAAGTTTTGATAAGCTTAGAGGAAATGAATTGTTTTATTTGCTTATATATGGCATGAATAAATACAGATTTACAGATCTTTGCTTGCAAATTTATTGTCTTATATGACAGGCATAGGCGCTGATTTTTTCTTTTCCCCAGAAGTGCTCAACCATCACTCTGCCCCTTCCCCTAAGGCCCTGTTTTCGCTCTGCCTCTTCCCACCCCTACTCCCTTCCCTTCCTCCCCCAACTCTCTGCCCTTTCCCAAGCCCCTCCCCGAGCTGCTAAAGAGCTGTTTGATGGTGGTACTGAGTCCTACCAGCTGCTTGGAGGAGCCTCCACCCCCTATCAGCTGTTTGGTGGCCATGCAGCCCCCATCAACTGATGAGTGGGGGGGAAACAGCTGTGGCCGGTGGGTGTTGCAATGTCCCCCCACGGTGGCTGGGAGCTGTGGGGTACCCCGGCTGCGGGTGGCAGGGGCTCCCCACAGTTCCTGGCTGCCACAGGCAGCAGGAGGACCCTAGAGCTCTGACTGGGTCCCCGCGGCTCCTTAGCTGCTGCGGGTGGTGTGGGGATCCCGCAGCTGAGCTCCCCACTTTGACATAGAAATTTATAGTAAACGTCATGGACAGGTCACAAGCATCCATGAATTTTTCTTTATTGCCCGTGACCCGTCTGTGACTTTTACTAAAAATATCCATGACAAAATCTTAGCCTTAGCCATAACTAAGGCTGCAATTTAGTCACTGAGGTCACAGAATGTGTTACTTCCAAAGACCTCTGTGACTTCAGCCAGCCCCAGCTGGGAGCTGCAGGGTTCCCTGCCTGGCGGTGGAAATCCCCCACAGCTTCTGGATGCTGCAGGTGGCAGGTGGACCCCCCCCCTCAGCTCCCAGCCATCGTAGGCAGCCGGGGGGACCCCTGTAACTCTCCACCTTTGGGGTGGAAAGAGGGACCCCTGCTGCTCCCATCCACCGCGGGTGGCAGGGGGACCCCCGGAGCTCTCCACCTCCGTGGGTGCCAGGGGAGGCTCCCAGTAGCTGTGGGTGGCAGGAGGAACCCCTGCAACTCGGAGCCACCAGAGGAGAGGGACCCTGGAGCTCTGAGCCCCCAGGGGTGGTGGGGACCCATGGAGTTCCCAGCCCGCCCACAGCTACCCAGGCTCCCCTTTTGTCATGGATATTTTTAGTAAAAGTCACGGACACGTCACAGGCTTCCGTGAATTTTTCATTATTGCCCGTGACCTGTCTGTGACTTTTACTAAAAATATCTGTGACAACCTTAGCCATAACCAATAAAGTTCATATCAAGTCCCACTGGCCCATATTCTAAAGTACACTAAAGTTCTGCCTGGTGTACCTGAGGAGGGTTGCTGTAAATTGCTTGGGTTTGTAACAGATTCCTAGGGAAGATTATGCCAATTGGGTTTGCCAAAGCACAGCATGCTCTATCCATGCTATCTTCCATCCCCAGCCTGCCACCTTTCATCCCCGGTACACCCTGGGAAAGGTGGCATAAAGTTGCTGATGTCAACTTTATGTGAACTAGGGATTTTCCTCTGAGAATCGGGGATCCCCAGCTGCCCTGTTAAAACACCACAAGAAGCAGTACAAAGAGGCCAGAGTGGAGGTTCAGGATCTTTCTCAATCATTTTATTTAAGGACCAATCAGTAACTGGGAATACAGTACTGCCTTCTAAGTCTCTTGCTTGTTATTTTCCCCCAGGATGATGTGGGGGCATTGCAGGCTTTACAGTGTATTGCCTTTCAAACTGTCAGTATAGCATTTCTTCTGTACACAGTGGGTAGCTGTGAGGTTCTTACCCACGAAAGCTTATGCTCCCAATACTTCTGTTAGTCTTAAAGGTGCCACAGGACCCTCTGTTATTTTTTGGTAGTTGCTCATCAGTACCTTTTAACTATACTGCACACTGTTACAGAAAATTGTTCTAATTATTATTCTGCTTGAAATTGTGGTATCATAAAGATTCTCATTAATTATTTTGTCTTATTGTTTTATTAAGAAACAGACTCATTTATTTCTGTTTTATTGCTCAGATGCTAAAAGAAAAAATAGAGTAATAAATTAATCTTTCCATGTTTCCCAGGTTTTTTTATTGTGAATTTATTTTTCTCACCTCCCATTCAAACAGGTCTTGTGTCTCTTTATTACTCCCTGACATCTCATCTTCTTGCAATTTTTCAGTTGCTTACCAAGACTTTCCAGGGCACAGTCACCAAAAACCATGGACCTAACATGACTGACCTCCATAGGTTGCCAACCTTCGCTTTGTTCACTCTGCTCAGATGTCACGTTCCTTTCCCCTACCCTTTGTCTGTCTTCTCTGTTTAGACTGCAAGCTCTTCCAGGCAGCCACTGCCTATTACTCTGTGCTTATATAGTGCCTAGCACAATAGTGTCCTGATCTTGATTGGTCTCTGGGGGCTACCTTAATACAAATAATTAAAATGATCATCTCCTGTGGATTCCAGTTATATACATACACTAGCCTGATCACTGGAGAGATGCTGAATACCCTTAACCCCCACTGATTTCAGAAGGGTATAAGATGAGGGGGGAGGGTTATACTGTAGTGGCAGTGCAAAACATGAAAGTGAGATCCTTGCCCCTTCTTCAGCCCCTTTACACCAGATAAAGGACTAGTGTGGTGTAAAGGGGCCCTAAAAGCCCTGTGTTTGGCTTGGGGAGAATTCCACAGGCACAAGCATGGTGGAGGACAGCCATAAGACTGTTTGCCAAGGACCACAAATTCCAGCATAGGGGGTAGGGTGGGAGGGACACATTGTAGAGATTCTGGGTAGGGCTATCTGCCAGCTCCAACTAGGAAGGTGCAAAGTCATCATAGCCCAGTCTCTCATGTTGGGCTGTGAGTTGGGTTACCCAAGTCTTATAACTATAGAAGTCTTACCCAAGTCGCTTATCTAAGGTATCCTTATTCCTGAAGCAATTCTCATTTCATTCAACTTTCTTTCACTGTTGCTTCTGAGAGTGTTGTTTTGAGACACCAATGGGGTATATGGAGAACAGTAAGGAAGGAAGATTTTTCAGTGTCAGGTGAGATCTCTTGGATTTCCTCTTAATTTCAGGCCATATCAAATATAATATCTGCTTGCTATCGGATTGTAAACTTGGGGAATGATTTGCCCAGAAAAGCAAGTCAGTAAGCTCTTTCCCTCAAGGGTTAGATGTTTATCACCACTACAATAATTTACCAGCTGCAGAATGTCTCTTAAGTTCTGAAGTTCATTGTACTCCCCTATACCATGATATAAGAGTTCTACCTTCCCAAAAGTATTCACTGCCCCCCCTGTCTTTCAAGGAGCCGCTCTTTTAAACCATCGCCCTGAACACCTGTGTATAAGGAAAGGAAACGCTGAGCTGGAGTTACCTTTTTGTTAACGGGTTCCAGATAATGCCCCATAGCCTGACACACTCATTGGACCTATATCCTACACTGGTGCTCTGTGTAATTAGGCCTTTTCTGTTCCTAACTACTAAGAAATAAAGATGCAAACAACAATTTCCTTCTGGGGCTTTAAATGTGGACAGCTTCCCAGGAACTGCCTGCTACCTAAATTTCCCATTATTTTCTGGACTAATCCCCGTGAAGTGCAGGAAATAATTCAGCTAGCACCATTTAAGTGCCTAATTCACCAGAAAAAAACCCAAACCTTCATCTGGCTCCAGAATCATAGAAATCAGAGCTTCTGTTGACTCAAGTCCCAACTTATGTGAAAACTGGAGAGAAACTGCATGGAAGTTAAAACAGAGCCTTTAAACTCTGAGTCATTATCATCTAACTCATAGCGCTGCAAGAAAACAACCTTTTAATTGATTATTTTAAAGGACTCATCCACAGGATTTAGTAGGCACATTAATTTAGTAGGCAACGTCCTGCTTTAGTGACTCTGGAACATTAGGAAACAAAACAAACTTCAAAAACATTTGCATTCAGCTACTGTATCCGCCCAAATGTAAAACAATAGATCACTCAGACAAAAAGTAGAAAGCGGTCAAGATCCAATAACAAAGTCCATTCAGTCCACTGCCATCAGTCCATATCGGCACATTTACATTATGTGGCCTGATTTTCTTCATGCCTACATGGGTTGTAACTCAACTGGCTTCAATAAGGATACTCATGATTTACATCAAAGTGAAAGGGAATCAGATCTATAAACTGGATGTTATAATCTTCTCCGAATCCTAGGTTAGGGAACAGCTTTTTCCTCCTGGAGGTCTGAATCGATTCCCCCGCCTTTTTTTTTTTTTAGTGGGTCAGGTGATGCAATGATACTAGAGCATTTGGGGCTTCCTGCTGCATGTCCTGAATGCCTCCTGTAAGATGTTGAGCACCCACAATTAATGCTCGGCACCTGACATGATTAAGCACTTAAGCCTGGATCCCGCAAAAACTTATGCACATGCTTAACTTTAAGCACTATGAGCAGCCACCCAGAAGTCTAGGGTGATCTGCCTGGGTGCAGGGGCCATGTGCACAGAATCAAAACTGGGATCAGGACCATAATTAGACACTAAATCTTATTCTCAGATACTATAAGTGTGGGACAGTTATTAATAGAAACCAGTCGACAGAGGCAAGTGAATGGAAACCTCCCTTGGACAGTATAGACTGAAATTACCATAATGTCCCAGGCAGGGTATAATATTTGCAGTGTTTTTCTAGCTGTGCTGGTGCTAGGATATTAAAGAGACAAGGTGGGTCTCTCTACAGGGAATAATAATGTTTTTATAGCCATATTTACCCTGTTGTTTTTTCTTCCTCTGGCAGCTTAGTTTGAAACTACCTTGCTCCGAAGAAATGGGTGGGGCACCATATTGAGAGTGCTTTTGGCCAGTTGCTTGTCGGGGAAGATAGATGAGGATCTTGTCAAACTTGGTTGGGAGGCAGGGGGAAAGGGCTGAGGATGCATTTTGCTTTGTGTGTTTGTTTTTTGCCTGAACAGTGACAAGCCAGAGAACAGGCTGGTGAAAGTACACGACGAGAGACCTGGTTTGGGAGCAGGGGCAGAGCTTGGGGGAGGGGAAGGGTGGAGCTAAGAGTGGGTGGGGAAGAGAGGGATGGGAGGCTGCTCGTCACATTCAGCCTGGAGCCTGGAATGAGGAGTCTTCATTCATTCACTGAAAGCCAATAGGGAAGGACCAGAGCAAAGGAAAACTGGAGGCTCAGCTGACCACCTTCTGCACCTCCAGAGAAGGAGGAGGAGCACAGCTGCAGCAGAGTATCGATTCACCGCCCCCCTCTTTAATTAAGAGATCAAAGAAACTACTGGAAAAAATACACACCCCTCTTCCCCAATAAAACACATGAAGAGGGGAAGGAGAGGCATGATGTGTCTCCTGGGCGGGACGCCCGTGCTTCGAACCGTCTGATGCTGCAGCAGTTCGCCATTGCGAACCACAGTTCGGAGCCAGCCGAAGGAAAACCCGGGGGAAAACCCCCGCAGCCCGGCTGAGATTTCTGCGTGCAATACTCCCGCTGCACTTCAATGATCGGACCCCGGCCGAAGGGAGGGAGCAGCACCCGGATGACCCTCCGCTCCCTGCTATGGCTCTTTTTGTTCCTCAAGGTAAGGGAGAGATCATATGCATCAGCCTCCGCCCCCCGCCTGCCTTGCATCTCCCTCCCTTAGCGGGGGGGATCTGGGAGCTAGGGCAGGGCAGATGTGCGGGTGGATTCATTGATTGTTGTCTCCTTCCTGCATGTATTTTGATGGATGTGTGTTTTTAAAAAAGTGGATTTGTCACATTTTCTCCCTCCCGCCTCTCCCTTTGTGCTCCTTAACCATGAATAATAGGGGCCGGCGTCAAAGGTCGGTTTGTTGGAATATGCTTTCTAAGGCAAAATGAGGTCACTTTCACAGGGTAATCTCTCTCGGCTCCTGTATCCTCCAGGGCTGGCAGGCACATGGAGAGGAGGGCTTTTTGTTCCTCCACGGAAACATGTTGCCTTCAGTGGGATGAAGACTTAAGAACCAGCGCGGCTGTTTTATTGTTTGATCTCATGGTGCCCCTTGCAAGTGTGTGCTGATGAGCTTCAGTTTCCTTGGAGCAGAGAGAGAAATCAAAATGAAAAGATGAGACACCTCTTTAAAGTAACCATTCCTGCTTTAATAATCCTCCCTTTTGGTCTTTCCATTGCCCTGCAACCGGTGCTGGCATCAGTACCGGAAAACCTATTGTGGCTGTTTATAAATTCTGTTTTGAGATGCAGGACCTGATCCTCAGCTGGTGAAAATCCAGCACCGCTCCAGTGAGGTGAATTGAGCGATGTCAGTTTACATCTGGCCTGTTATGTGTCAATTAATCATTGCATGCATCCGAAATGTACACCATACCAATATGCCGCCAGGCTACAGTAGCTGCTGCTGCTTTAGTTTTATACAATTGTTCTGCCAGGGCAAAGTTATTTAATTACTGGGATATCAGCAAACATGTTGAAAGGTTGACAATATGATATTCATCTGAGAGTGATTTGAAATTTAATTGCACAGTAATTAAGTTCCATTATGCAATAAGTTCACTTAGTTCTTTCCTCCCAACTGATTTTTATCAGCAGAGACTGTCTAGGAATGCAAGGAGGTAAAGTGGAGCTATCCCTTCAGCACCCCACTGATACCTTACCTACAGCCTGCTTCTGCAAGGTGTGGAAGCCTAGAGTAATTGAGGGGCACTCAGCCCCTCAAAGACACTCAGGCCCTTGGACAGGATCAGCCCAATAAATAATAGAGAACTTCAGAAATGTGTAGTCTGGCCATGAAAACATTCTATCACTAAATATATCTGTTTTTTTCATGTGTTTTATTTATTATGAAGGCACCATTCTGATCATGTAAAGCACAAATGGAAAAAATATTTTAACCGTAGCTATGCTTAGCTTTACCTTCAGATTATTACCATTCTCGGCTCAAGCTCAGAATGTCTTCCTGAGAGATTCACTTTTCAAAGTTCTGCTTAACGCTGCAAGCTTGGTTACACATGACATTTTTGTCTTGATGCTTTTGGGTCTTTTTAAGGTTTCCTTCAGCCTATTTAATATGCTTCATGTAACTCCACTAAAGGGAAATGTACGTACCACACAGGCATATGGCATTGTCTATAATTATCATTGCACTGAAATTACAGTATTCTGCACATTTTACAAAACCAACCCACAGTTTTGGATAATTGTCACTGCTTAAAAGAGCTCCTCAGCTAAGGGCCTGATCCTACAATTCCTCTTTCATGTGAGCAATCCTTACTGGTGTGAGTAGTCTCACTGAAATCAATGGGACTACTCATGTAAGCGTTTGCAGGATCAGGGCCTAGAATAGCAGCGGTGTTGCTAGTAAAGACTGACATTCTATTTCCAGAACTATTTAGGAGATGCTTCCACCACATCTGTTCAAATTATATTTGTTGGAAGCCAGTCTCCTCACTTCCACAAGAAACATAGATTTGTTTGAGGTAAAATGGGAATGGAGAGAATAGGCTTTTGTTTCAAAGAGTTTGATCACTCTAGCTGCTAGCTCCGGTTCTGATTCAGCAAAGCACTTAAGCACGGGCATTGCTTGAAGCACATGCTTTAGTCTATTGATGGCAATGGGACTGCGTTATGTGTGTAAATGTTTTGCTAAAGCTTTCCATCAGCACTATGAGACCAAAGTTTGCTGCTACAAAATAAAAGGAAAACATGTGTTTTTACATGGAACACACTCTACCTGTAAAATAAATGGTAAGAAATTTAGAAAAGGAAAAAGTTCAGAAAGCTAAAGCCTCAGGGTTTCATCCCAGGAGAAAATAACCACCACTTCTGAGCCAGATAAATATCAATAGTACCACTGACTATCGCTGCTCAAGAAAGGTCAAGGACTAGAATTGCAGGAGATGCTTCAGGGTGATAATGAAGTGTATTAACAGAGTTGTATGGTGGTTTGGCACTGAAATATCAGGGAAAGCTTGCAGATCAGGATTGCGGTGCATTGGAAGCACAATGTATGACTGTGAATATGATATTAGTGGGATGGCAAACTTACTTTTATTAATTCATCTGAATGGTCACTAGATGCTTTGAGGAGGGCTGCATTACTGGAGTCAACGGGTGTGAAAGGACAGGACTGAAATGCATTGGAAGAGTTAGCTGAGGAAGCTTGCATAGAGCCTAACCACTCTGTCTGTGCATATATCCAATCAGAAGTGTGACTGCAGCACAGGTAGATACCCTAGCTACCTTTGATCTAGATATAACTCGAATAACAATAACAGTGAAGCCATGGCAGTATAGGTGGCAGCACAGGCTGGGCACTTGAATACATACCCATGGTCTTGGACAGAGTTATAGAGCCTATGCTGCCTTCTGTGCTGCTTTCGCTTCATTGCTATTGGTACTCACCATAGCTAGATCAAAATTAGCTCAAGTATGTCTACATGTGCTACAGTGCCAATTCTGACTGCAGGGTAGATATACTCTTAGTGTTCAGTTCAGACCACTGCTATGAATCCCTTTTCATGAGCATTAGGACAAGAAGCAGTGGGCTTAAATTGCAGCAAGGGTGGTTTAGGTTGGACATTAGGAAAAACTTCCTGTCAGGGTAGTTAAGCACTAGAATAAATTGCCTAGAGAGGTTGTGGAATCTCCATTTTTGGATATTTTTAAGAGCAGGTTAGACAAGTACCCATCAGGAATGGTTTAGATAATACTTAGTCCTGCCATGAGTGCAGGGGACTGGATTACATGACCTCTCGGGGGTCCCTTCCAGTCCTATGAGTCTTTGAAATTCACTCCGTTGTCTTTAAAGTTCAAAACTTTTTTTTTTTCAATGAAAAATGAATGAAATTAAAGTCAACATTTCTGCACAAAGCATTTTGTTTATTTTATGCTGTTTAGACATGCCAGCATGTTGGAGGCAGGTTAGCACTGGCTCCTTAGAAATACTGAAGTTTGCCAACCTGACATTATTAAGTTGATATTTTGCTTGGAAGTTAATCTCATTGAGAAAACAGGTGCACTGAACTGAGAATCTGAAAAGAGCAAACAGTGTCTGTGTGCTTGCTGCTTCAGCATTAGTGGACCTAATATCACTTTCTAAGCTGCATCTGTTTGGTAGGGATAAAATGTCACTCTTACTGCCATCTGTAAAACAACCACTAGGAAGCTTTGCCCAGTGACAAACGTGCTCAAGCTACTTATTCTCTTCCCTTCCTGACATTGTGTTTCATAGTTTTAGAGAGAGACGCTTGCAGCTGAGACATGAATCCTGATGTGGTCCAGTGCAATAGCATTTATTCTCTGAGGCTCATAGAATATCAGGGTTGGAATGAACCTCAGGAGGTCATCTAGTCCAACCCCCTGCTCAAAGCAGTACCAATCCCCAGACAGATTTTTGTCCCAGATCCCTAACTGGACCCCTCAAGGATTGAACTCACAACCTTGCGTTTAGTAGGCCAATGCTCAAACCACTGAGCTATCCCTCCCCCCATAAAAGGACCAGAAGCCCCAATGCTCCTGGCTGGCTTTGAACGAGATACCTTCTGCATGTTAGACCAACATCATAACTGCTACACCACAGAAACCACTTACTGCACCATTTACTTATCTTGAAACACCTCAGTACAAACCTTAACCCACACAATGCTCTTCACCAATGGCTTTCCCAACTGACAGTTGATTTAGAAACTAGCAAGAGTAAGAGAGTTCACCTGGGGAGCACAGGCCAGAGATCAGTAAGGATTTACAGTAGGGGGGAGGTGAAGTAGGTTAGGCTGGGACAATTTTCTGCTGGAAGCTCTTTCTGCTACAGGAATCCCTTACTGACTTAGCACATTACTTAACCCTACTGGTTCCCAAAAGCCTTGAGAATCAAGTTCCATGGTGTGTTTATATGTGTTTATGTATTTAGATTTAAAATTATAAAAACATCCTTCCAAGACTCGAGGCACCCTAACATAATTTAATCATATAATAACTAAACTGCTATTAAATTAAACCTCAACAACATTAAAATCCACTTCACAGGAACTTGTCTGGCCAATCAGGCTGCAACCTTCATCATCTAGGAAGCACATCCCCAGCCTTCTCCCAAAATCCTATTGAACACATTTGCTTTTGCAGTGTGCCTGGAGAGTCCCCAAACTTGGACCAAGAGGGGTGCAAGTTCCAGCGTCCCAGGCCCTCACAGAGAAGGCCCTGCCAACTGTAGCCTCTCATATAATGAAACTGATCCAGCTCGACTGCCCCCTGTTTTTCTGCAGCTATGGCAGTATGGCATGGTGAGAGAGGCAGTCCCTCAGACAAGTCAGTCCCAGGACATTTATAGTTTGAGGTCCTAATCAACACCTTAAACTCCACCCAAAGACCAGTGAGCAACTAGTGCAGATCCTGACACTGGTGTCATGATGACCTTCTCAGTAAGCAAACTGCTGAATTCTGTTCCACCTTCAGTCTCTGAATGGTTTTAAGGCATAGTCCCATGTAGAGCAAATTGCAATACCCTGATCATGAAGCGGCAAAAGCATGGGTAACAGTGTGAAGGCCTGCACCTGAAAGGAAACGCCAGTGTCCTAGCCAGATGCAGATGGTGAAAAACTGACTGGGTCACTGCTGAGATATGATTGCCAAACAGTAGCTGGGGATCTAGAATCACCCCTAAGTTGTGAACACTATTAACTAATGGCAGCATACTTCCTCAGTCACGGGGAATGATCTTATCTCTGTCATCTCCTCCAGCCACTTGCCCCAAACAACCATCATCACTACCTCAGTCTTAGCTGAGTAGACCTTCACCCAGCTTGGTCTCATCCATGCCTCAATCTTGACTAAACACAGAACTTCATCATCTGAGTGGGATGACATGGAGACATACGGTGTCATTAGCATAAAAAACACACCACACCCCATGTCTCCTTACTAAACTTCCTAATGGCTCCATATACATGTTGAACTGGAGTGGGGAATGGGGAGGGCTGACCCAGTCAGCTTTTTACCATATGTGTCTGGCTAGGAGGTTGTGTCCTTTCCTTTTGGATGCAGAATTTTGTCATTGTTATCCATGCTTTTGTCACCTTAAGATTAGACCACTGCAATGCATTCTACATGGGTCTACGCTTTAAAACCACTTAGAGACTGAAGCTAGTGCAAAATGCAGCAGTTCATTTATTGAGGGTGCATCTTTTGGCACCCCATAGTTGAGCGCTCATTGGGAAGAGAAGCAGTTGTCCACAGCTACCTGCTGAGATCCCTCTAAGAGAAAAAAATGAAGCCACTGAAGAACAGCCCCAATGCAACCAGTACAGTCTCTATGCCATAACCAGATGTATACCCAAATAGACCAGGGTGAGGAGATCAAAGGGATCTAGGTTTTGTGTGAGTTGTCTCTCCCAGGAGCGGCACCAGGGTTTTTGCCACCCTAGGCAGCAGTGCTCCTCCTCTGAGCATTTGGCGGCGGGGGTCCTTCGGCTCCTTGTCTTCGGGGCACTTCGGCGGCGGGTCCTGGAGTGAGTGAAGGATCCGCTGCCAAATTTCCGCCAAAGACCCGGAGCGGAAGGCAAAATGCCGCCTCCCCAAAATCCTGCTGCCCTAGGCGACCGCCTAGGGTCGCCTAGTGGAAGCGCTGGCCTTGGTCTTTCCACAATTATACCAAAGAAGGAAAGATAATACTGGTCAATAGCTTGCAAGATTGTCACAGTCCAGTGAGTGTTTCTTGAGCAAAGGCCACACTATTGCATCCCTGAAAGTAAAAGGTACCCTGCCCTCTCTGAGAGGTGTGAACAGTCTCACAAGTAAGGGAGTTAGTACTTCCCCACTGGCTTTCACTAGCCAGGAGGGACATATCCCACAACCTTCTTTTTGAGTCTAAAGTTTTCCCAACACCTCCAGTACCTTAGGGAGCATCGCTGGCTGAAATTCTAGCAGAGAAGACAATGTCCTTGTACCCTTAAGACATTGCTTTGCCACCACAAAAGCACAAAGTACTTGTATCTATTTTTTTTAGCTTGTCTTAAAACTATCTGGTATATCTTACCGCCATAAATCTTAGGGCCTGATCCTGAAGTTCTTACACTGGCAACCATCAAACTGGTTTCATGTACTGTTGGATTGGGCCGTTGTAGTGGTTGGCTAATAACATCTTTATTACTACAAGCACTGTAGCCCTCTAAAAATTATAAAGTTATACTTTAATTATTGCTGTCTTTAAATATTGACCTTAGAACAAAATTTTTAGTTAGTCAAAAGATAAAACACATGATGATCAATCTTAAAATGGATTAATATGAAACTTTTATTTCACAGTTTGACTAATGGAACTCCAACTGCTACAAGGTGGCAAAATAGTTTAGTAAACATTCCAAAAAAAGGACTGGACATTTATTTATTGCACATGCCATTACATGCACAATGGTAAAGAGAAATTGCAAGGGCTAGCAGTTCACATGCTTCAGGGCTTGAGTGGCTCTGCTGGTGGGGTCAGGAGGAAGTTTCCTTAGCAGTGGATTGCATGGTGACAGCATGGAATGGGAATCAGGAGACATATTCTAACCCCGTCTTTGACAATGATTCATTGACTTTGGACAGACAAGTGACTCCTGGGGAAATTTTCAAAAGCAGAAAGGACATTCATTAGGACTTGGGCACTTCGCTCCCCTTTAACTCTGTGTCTCAGCTTTCACATCTGTAAACTAGAAATAATACCTCCTTGCCTCTCAGGGCTGTTTTCAGGCTTAATCAGATAGGGCCAGATCTGATGCACATTATAAGTCAATGGGAGGTTTTTCTACTGAGTGCAATAGGCACTGGATCAGCCCCTTTATATTTCTGAAGGCTTGATATTATATAATAAACAGTGGAAGCACTAAATAGTTATGACTATTGCATTGTTAGGTGCAGTGTAGGGGGCCTTATGCCTTCCTTTTGAAGCATTCCACATGGGCTGCTCTTGGAGACAGGACAATAGTTTGGATGGACCATTGGTCTGCTCCACTCTGGCAGCTCCTATATTCCTACATAAAAATGCTGAATTTGGAAAAAAGGTAAATGAAGAAAATAGCCTAGATAAATATATATTCTACATAGCATATATATATTTTTGGAAGGGAGGGAGGGTATACTTCCATGATCATATATCAGTTCCTGACATGGAAATTCTGAGAAGAAAAGGATTTTTTTTTTTAATGAAAGAAACATGACATTTCACATTAATTTTAAATGAATTCCTTAAGATCAGTGTTACTGCAACAAATACCTGAATGAATAATGTAGAGATGCTTAAAGTAAAATGTTACCAGTTTTTCCCAGCACTGTACTTTGATCTTGAATGACTATAGAAAAGGTGGCGCGAGTAACTCATAATGAAAGAAAGGGGAAATGCTAATCTCACATGCTAGGAAATGACACTGGCTTTTAAATGAAGGAGTTCCAGAAATGACACGATGCATCATGTTTGGCTTACTATAAAGACAACATATTGTACCACAGTGAAAGTAGGGAGTGCTGTGTCCAGATTACTGTAGTTATTGTATTTCCTGCATGCAATTAGAGCACAAATACCTTACTGTAAGCATTAGTGATGGGAAAGATGGTGACACTGTTGACAATAACAGAAAAAGCAGCAAGAGGAGGAGGTTTAGGAAGGAAGATAATAAACTTGGTTTTCATCATGTTGAACTCCTCATGCAAGAGCTCCAGGAGGAAATAGGTGGAGATGTGTGATTGAATATGGTGTGAAATGTTGGGGATAGAAAGGTCAATTTGGGATCTTTAAATACAGAGGCTGAGGGTTTCAAAAGAGTCTATGGGAAATTCAGCGTGCCGTAGGTGCCTAATTGAAGTTATTGGGAGAGGTGGGAATGATGGAGGCTTTTTATGGAATAGGGGATACAAGGTCATATTTGAAGATGTAGATGATGCGCTCCTACATATCTGACACTAAGATGGGACCCGTTGTATGCAAGATCACCCAATATTCTGAGACCTTCACAGCAAAGACTACTGTATCAGAACATTCACTACAGCACAACTGGTAAAAGTAAAGAGAGAATTTCAGTCAGAAAAATGTTGTGAAAATAAAGGGCCAGAACATCAGAAGTCAGTGAAGCAATGCCAATGTACATCAGCTGAGGATCTGGCACGTTGTTTAAACACGGCTGCTTGTAAGATCCCAGGGAAACAAAACTAAATTCATTGTTTAAATAAGTTAGGACATTTTGTTAACTACCTGCTGTGAGGTTTCCAGTGATCACCCCTAAGTGTTCAAAGTGTTCCTCGGGGGATTCAGGAACTCCTATTAATACCAATGGGACTAGGACAGCTAGAGCCTTGAGCACTTTAAAATTGTAATGATAAAATATTTGTGTGTGTGTGTGTCTATGTATATGATTAGAATAGTCACCTTTCTCTAGTAGCATCTGCAGGTCATTTCCATTTGATGGTTCTTTAGATGTATATCCAATGAGTGAGTTAGTGGCCTCAGTTAAGTTTCTAATGGTTTCTAATAGCTAGAGATTGGCTTAAGCCCTGAAGCAAACAAATTGGCCACAACTGTTAAAAAGAGAACTGTAAAAATCAAGATGGAAAAATATATATCTCAAGGGAAAATATGAAAACCTTTTCTGGAAATTTTCCTTAGAGTATTTGTATTGATTGCTGAAACACTATTCCTTAAATCAATAAAGCATTAAAAGTACTCAATACTCTTAATGAGCTCCAAAGGAACTATTACTTTGGATTGTGATTGCAACTGCCATTTGACTCTCTTTTTTTACCAACATTTTATTACTAATGACTTATAAATTTGAAGGGGAGGAAAAGATGGCTGGTGCATTGCACCACTACCCATTGGTGTAAGCACAATCCTTCTTTCCTTATAGAAAATGTTAAAAGTTTAGAAAAGTCTAAATTATAGAAGAAAAAAATTAAGCAAGTCACCTTTCTCTGTTAAGACGATTGAGGGGCATGCATGACTTTTTCCCTATTCCATTTCACTTATTACTTGTTCTACATACAGCTTTAAAAAGGCAGCATGCTAGATCTACCAGGAGAATAAGGCAAATGTGTATTTTTCAGCAACTTCTAAGAAGGTGTATCTGCTAGATAAACAAATTTACGCTCTTTAATGCAATATCTTGAGATGTCAGGATTGGAGTGAATTGTTTTGGAACCAAAGAGGGATTCCTATGAAAAAAAAAATCCTTGCTTGAGATATGAAAGATGCCTTTTAAAAAAGGTGTGCTATAATCCTTGTTGGGGAAGGGTCCCCTAAAGGGAAATGATGGGGAATGGGAATTGGAAGAAAGTTTAAAACACATATGGACTTCTGTACCCTTTTGTGGATTTCCATCTCTGGGGGGGTTATCTTTTGATTAACCCTAATGTAGCCATGCCGGAAAATAAGGCCCCCACTCCCACCTCTCTGCACAGTAGGGTTATGCTACCAAAATCTTGGGGCCAGGTCCTCAGTCCAGTGGAACCCCTGTGGTCCCACTGTAAACAAGTGTTGGGTGGAGGTGGATGAACCGAGAGTTCTACCTTCCCTCATGTTGCGGTCAGTGGGAAGGGCTGGACATACAGGGAACTGGAGGAATGAGCTGCATCCTTTCAGGGGCTGCAGTAAAGGCACTAATGTAAAGTGGCTCCTCTTGCAGAGTCATTAAATTCTGCAAAACTTTTTGCTAAATCTGTTTCTCAGACAAATTTTCTGAGCAGCTCTAATCAGAAAATTGAGTTAAAATTTGAAATGTATCAAATAATCCCTCTGAATCACTAGGTTTTGTTACTCTGCTTGTTTTCTTACCCATGCTAACCTGTGTCCTTATGGTATTTTGTAGCATATGTAGTTGAATTATGGACCTCCCAATAGGAATCTTGTAAGACATGAACCAGATCAAAAGTCCTTTGCTAACATCATCATTTGCATATACAATTAAGCTACATCTAGGTATGATCTCTGGTCTTCATACAATATTGTCTCCCCTGCAGAATACAATCCATTAACATTTATATAGCTATCCTTGCCCCTTCTGGCAGACTAGTTTACTGCCTTCCTGGTGCGTTAGACTAAACATCTTTCTCTCTTTTTCCCCTTCCCCTTGTTTCTCCACAGTCTCAGTTTATATAAGTGAGTGGTCATTTCTCTCAGATGCTAGACTGTGCTATACCATATTTACACAGGGTGTTTTTTAAAATGCATATTAGGGTTTGTAATCTGTATGCAGAGCCACCTTTTAGAGCATGAACTCTCTCATGCCCACAGCCGAGAATTATGTTCTTATCAAATAAACATTCTTAGCTTGAAATGTTAAATCACTGTTACTAAAGTAACATAGAGAAAGATTGGCTGGAGAGACCATGTCAAGGAAATGAATTGTATCAAATCATGATTGCCAATTAATTGTTTGTAATGGGTGGAGGGGTAAAATGAAGGTATTCCTTCAGTGTTTCCATCACCCTTCCCCCAAACTATCTGATCCTTGGGTGTAAAAGCTTACATGGTGGTACGTCCAGGGTAGGAGAGGGAAGTGCAGAACACCACCACCCCATGCAGTCCCTCCTGTAGCTCCCCACACATTTGGATGGTGCAGAAGGCCAACTCTTACAGAAGGCCCACTTTGCATGTGGGTGCTGAAGGGGCAGGGCCATGGCTCCACCTCTTCCCTGTTCTTCGGGGCACTGCACCTCATGGGGCACATGAAAGGAGCAGAGACTGCAAACTCTTCAAGTTCCTCCCTCCCTTCAATCAACACCTGCTCAGAAACATCCCCCCCCGCCTCTCCCACACACACTACGTGCTCCCTTTGCCCCAGGTCGAGAACCCCTCCTTTTCTTACCTCACCTCTCCACAGCTCAGAATAGCCCTTTCAGACCTATACACATTCGCACTCGATACTCCTTGTCTCAGAACACTGATTCCTCTCTACGTCTGCATGCATGTGCTCAGCCCTCCAAACTCGGAAAACCTAGTCTCAGGGTTCAGAAATCTCTGTGACAGATGTGGCAATTTCCTGCAATATCCCAACAACCCTGATTGAATGAAGTCTAAGTATTTTAGGAGTTCATTGGATTAAAAGTGCAAATGTGTATGTATTATTGTGGGATTGCAACGTCTCTATGGGGGAGACATGACTAATGTCAACCCTGGGAGATGTTAAGAGCTTCAAAGGACTTTGAAACACCTTGGAAGACAAGAAGGAACATTTAAGATAAACAAAGTAGAATGTGTTTCCTAGGAAATACTTGGGAAGAGGTGAATGCAAATTTTCACTTCTGGTCCCAGTGTTTTGAGACTACACCGTGAGGAGAAATGCATTGTCTACGAATTACCTATTCACAAAATCAAAGGCCCCAAAACTGTAACAGAGTGACTCAGATTCATTGGGGTTCTTGTTTTAAGCCAAGGTTGTTATGAACTGGTGACAACAGAAAAGCCCCTTGATGGGGGTTAGAAGGACATTCACTGGCCAGAGCCCTTGGTGGAATTGGGGTGATCTCTGGTAAGCTTATTAGCATGCGGGTAGGTTCTTTGTTTTTAATATGTTTTTTCTGTAATGCTTTTACTTTTAAGAATAAATGTGCTAGCTTAAAATGAGCTGTGTGGCCACTTACACAGTGTATATAGCAGGGGTAGGCAACCTATGGCACACGTGCCAAAGGCGGCACACGAGCTGATTTTCAGTGGCACTCACACTGCCCGGGTCCTGGCCACCGGTCCGGGGGGCTCTGCATTTTAATTTAATTTTAAATGAAGCTTCTTAAACATTTTAAAAACTTTATTTACTTTACATATAACAATAGTTTAGTTATATATTATAGACTTATAGAAAGAGGCCTTCTAAAAACGTTAAAATGTATTACTGGTACACGAAACCTTAAATTAGAGTGAATAAATGAAGACTCAGCACACCACTTCTGAAAGGTTGCCGACCCCTGGTATATAGCCTCTGAAGAGAAGGCAAAGCAGGCCTGCTGAAGGAATCTGACTGGCTGGGCAATTCACACTGTAGGCAAGGAACTGTGGCAATAAGTGGTACCGCACCTTGCACTATATCAGTGACCCTAAACAGATGTGGCATTAATGGGCATAAGTCCCACCAGCAGCCTTTTATGATCAGTACCCTGACAATGCAAGAAGATTACATGTTTTTGGGTTCTGCCAGAATGAGTGTGTGTTGTGATACAATTTGTAACACCCAAGGTTTTCCAAATAACCAGTAAAATACTTCTGAAATTGGTTCATTTTAAACATGTGAAGTTGCATTTCTCGTGCGTTCTTTTTGGACTGTATCTTTGTGTAAAGAAAAGAGGTCTTTGTTCCATTTACGGCTGTAATAGTCCTTCAGTAGATTTACATTTCAACAAAATTCTAAATAGTCACAAAAAGTATGTTTGCATGAAAATACGATTTCACTGGAAATATCAGCTGTTCACAGACAAAGATCATATTTCACAGCGAGAAACAATGGTCTAGATTCTGATCTCAGTCACCCCTATTGTGAATTCAGATTAACTCCACCACATTCAGAAATGTAACTGAGATCAGAATCAGGTGCAATGACTTTCAACTCCACTGGCTACAAGTATATCAGGGTGTTTTTTCTTAAATTATTGTACCATCATTTTCAAAAGATGTGGGATAAAGCCTTCCTGGAGAGCTTTAGATTATTTTCACCCCACACCTTTTCTGGGAAAGCATTTAACATATGTTTGAGTCTTTTCAGTTGACTAAATTACATCTACTCTTTCCATTAATCATAATCCAACATTTCTGGTAGATAAATTGGTTTCCTCTACCCCAGGACAAGTTGATGGGCCATAAAATAGATTTTGCAGTATTTATCACTATGGTTATAAGATTTACATCAAGGTCCCCACTGAGAACTAAAACCCCTAATCACTGACAACAGAGGTGCTTTCACAAAACATACTGGGATTTAATCTGTCACATTATTAGTGAGTAGCAATGCCTTCCCCAGAAGGAATATGACCTTGATTTGGATATCACTGTTTTAAGTTCTTGTAACTTTGCTAGAAATCAAGTGGCTCCTAATGTTTCTAAAAGCAAAAAATGATGCTTTTGTACTTTGTTTAATCCTAATAGCATGATATTTCTGCAGAGTATCGTTGAAATGTTTCAACTGGCGCTCAACGTTGCTGCTCTTAATCTGTGAATAGAGATTTTGTGCTCCGATACTCATAACAGTGATGACTGCATTATTATTAGAGATTATTCTTAGGCTGAATACCGAGTCCTTGCTATAGTGGCCATCAAGGGACCAATCCTGCTCCCACTGAAATCAGTAGCAAAATTTCCATTCAATTTAATTGGAAGGAGGATTAGGCCACAATTTATGGCTTGAGCCTGCTGATACTTACTACAGAACATAGGCCTGAATTCAGCCAGGAACTTAAAGGTTTGCTTAACCTTAAGCATATGAGTAGTTCTGTTGGTTTCAGTGCAATGGTGCAAATGCAAAGTAATGCAGACGCTTAATTATCTTACTGAACTGTGGCCATAGTACTGACTGTTGTGAGTAGTCCATTTACCCAATTTTGGGTCCAATTTCGCAGTTGTCAGGACTAAGTAACAATGATTGAATTCAATCAAAAGTGTGTGTGTGTGTGTGCACGCACGCACTACAAGATTAGGCTATACAGGCAGGAGAATAAGTATAGTGTTTTCTAAGGCATCACCTTTAAAATGACACTCTATTTAGCAACAGGTTTAATGTCAACACCTACATGCAGGAAGCCCCCTCACTTTGTACTGTAATCATTTTAAATCTTAGAAGCAGCATCATTAAGTGTGTGTGGGGGGGGCCTTAAGAGAGCACACTGGTGCTGCCAACTCAGTAAAGGATGGAACTTTTCACAAGATTCTCTTCATAAGAGTGGGGGGGAATTATACTTTGTGTCTTAATCATATTCAATTTATTTAAATTCTGCCTCCTGCTTAAACTTCAATTGTCTTTTCAACTAAATATGGTGTCTCTTACTACCAAACCGTTCAATGTTGCTATGTGTTGTTACACAATCACCATGTTCCATGATTCAAGTAGCTGAAAAGATCCCTGTATATTAGAGCTGTTCTTAAAAAAATAAGTAATTATTAAAAAAAAAAAAAAAAACAGGGAAAGTGTGTGTGTGTGTGGGGGGGGGGTTCTATTTTTTGTTGAAATTTCAATGAGAACTTTAATTTTTGAAATTTGATATGCTTCAACCAACTCTATCTAGCTGATTTGCAGAAGTCATCCCTGATCACAATGAGTTACGTGGAATGAGTAGAGCTGCTGGAGAAAAGTCAAAATGTTGCTAAAGAATGTACGGATTAGCACAAAGAAACTTTCATTTGCTAACCGGCTCTGGAAATGAATAGAGCTTGGTGGAAAATGGTATTTCTATCCCACAAAAGTTTTAAGATTTTGAAGGTGTTCTCCTCTTCCCAAATTGAGACAAAGTCAAAATCTCATTTTTTTGCAAACCAAAAATCCAAAAAGACAATTCCAATAGGGTTATTTAAAATATTTTGTTTTGATAATTTCAAAATATTTTTTGTAATTTCAACCCTTTTAAGCTTTACCTTAAGTTTACTTAAGTATCTAAACAAAAATATGCTTTAAACAATAAAAAAGGAACTTTTTTGACATTTTCAAAAGAGAAAAAACAGGATGTTTCAACCATTTCAAAACTTTGTTTCCAAAAAAAAGTTTTAAGTGGGAAATTAATCAAAACCAACCCTCTTTTCCCCAAAACAGTTTCAACAAATTGTCATTTACTTCACCCCCTAAACTGTGTTTCTCAACTGACACATTGAAATAAGTTTTAGTAAGGTTAAATCATAAAAAAGGTATTGTTTGTGGTATTGCTAGTGGTATTGCTACATGTAGCACAAGAAAATCCTGATTTGTGATGATACCAGGACAGTCTTGTGATGATACCAGTCTTCTGTATAGTCAGTAACAATCCTAAACTCAGGAGAAATATCATGGAATCAGATTGCATGTGTAACTGAGCACATGCTGATAGGATGCAGAGGAGGTCAGGGAAACTCGTACTCCTTTGAGCCATCTGGATTAGATCATTCATTATAGATGAGCCAATCTTTACCTCCAACTGCATCTTCCCTTTAGAATGTTTTTCTTTTAATTATGTTTCAGACATTGGCTGCTAGAGTTCCTAATATTTCTGATTAATGTAATTCAGAAATGCTTGTAAAAATATACCCAGTATGTAAACTGATATTCTGGGGAAGATCAAAGTGATGCATTTTGGTGTTTACTCAAAAAGAAGTCAATATCTGCTTAGGAAACTTATTTTACAGGTGGGTAGATGCACAGGTGCCAATTTCCCTCGGAGTCGGCACCTATAGGTAGATGGATACATAGGAGAGTTTTCTAAAGCACAAAAAGGATAGATTGACTTTCAGTGGGAGTTGGGTGCCTACCTGTTTTCCGTGCATTTGAAAACCTCCCAAGAGAGGTTAAATAACTTGACCTCATCTGTAGGGCAAATCATTTTGCAAGTCATTTGTAGACATGGGACTAGAACCCAGGAATACTATTAACTCCCAGTCTTCTGTTCTGACAAGAGTGATGTGCGAATTACTGAAAGCAAAACAAATCCTAATTAAAATCACTTCATTAATGGCATGACACATCAAGATTGACCTGCGGTAAAATAAAAAACAAAATTTGGTTTTTAATTTTATTCAAAGATATAATTGAGCATTTAGTCTATTGCAAGCAAAGGGGAATGATGTATAATGTGTGTCAGTAGAACATTGTTATATGAAGGAAGATTAACATTCTTATTTCAGACTCAACAGTATTTTATAATTTCTGGATTGTCTGTTTAATGCAAATGTTCTGTCTTAAATACTGAGCTCTGTCTTAATTAGATAAAATAATCCTTCATTGCTTGGGTAGTTCAGTAAATTAGTCACTGGCCTAACAACCACTGGAGCATGCTTATGCATTGTTTAATCCATATGGATTGTTAAAAGTGAGAGAAATGGAAAAGAAACTGAATTTTTCCGGACATGCTGTGTGAGACACACATTTTCAGATTTAAATTCCTTTGCGTGGACCTGATCTATAGCAGGTTGAACTCAATGGAAAAACTTCTGCTGGCTTCAGCTGAGTTATAATCACACACAGCCTGATTCAGTGCTGTCCCCAGGGTCTCTTGCTTACAATGGTGATGGTGTAAACTGAATAATTTTGCCTTCAGTTGGAGTTATGTGTATAGTTGGTGTAAGAAGAGAGTCAAACTCATAAAGCTTGATGCTGAACTGACACCAGTAACTGTTTTTGACTTGAACAGAGCTTCAAAGGGCTAGTTTGTGAACTGTTACTTGCACTGATTAGTACAAAGTTCATGTGGGCCTGAGAGGCTAGTTAACATACCAGGCTGCAGCTGGAGGGAGAGCCAGGCTTAACTCAGGCTGAAACCCAGATGGAAAATAACAGAGGAGGTTGAGAGCGGGAGGTGGCTGTAGGAAGAGTACACACTCACACTCAGGGACTAGAGAGAGTAGAGACATCAAGAGATGCAAAGGGGAAGATCTGGCCCTGGGATTCTCTCCTGAATAAAGAAATCTGACAGGAGGCCGGGAAAGAGATAAAAGTCACTGGGAGCAGAGCAGGTGCTAGTGGTAACCCCTGATAAAAGGGCAGGAGCTGGACTTTCTGGGAGGTGTTCAATGGAGGTACACCCAGGAGAAATTAAGAGGCGTGAAAGGCCAAGCCTGAGGTGAGCAGAAGTTGGTTTGAGTTTGTACCTTTTGGTTTGGGTTTGTTAAGGGATTCCAGAGGAGAGTCCTGAGAGAAGGAGGAACCTAGAAGAAGTTGTGGGGGAGGAGAAGCTTGAGAGAGGCTGAGCAGGAAGAAGCCCAGTGAGGCAGGAACAAGGCGTTGGATGAAGCAGTTTTTGGCTGCTGGTTATAGGGTTCCTGGGCTGGAACCCAGTGTAGCGGGAGAGCCTGGATTCCCCTGCCAGCCATTGGTATGGCGGCATGAGCCCAGAGACGGAGGCAAGGATGCCTGAGAGCCCTGAGAAAAGGGAATGAGTTCCATGGGGCCCAAAGTTGGGCCAAAAGGCCTGATACAAGGTGTTTGGCCGTTTTGTTACCCTGGAAGTGGTGGACTTAAATCATGAGTTGGCCAGAGGGCTGAGTCATGGGAAGGGGCAGCCCAGCTGTCAGCAGGGAGTGCCAGATGGAGAGAGTGCCACTACACCATGCCCAGCCATGTGAGTGAGTCATCCCCCTCTTTACATCCCAGTATACCATATTTTAATTCTAAGTAATGCAGGTGTTGACACCTATAGGTAAGTTGCCCAACACTTTCTATTGTAAGGCTCTGTTTTCATTTGCTTATAGCTTTGCCAAACCTACACAGTTCAGGCTGAAACTTTCCATGCCATGATTCTGCCTCAGTCTGAACTTAAAAATTAGCAAAAATGGTTCAGCTGTTTCTAAGAATGAGATTAGGGAAAAATATTGTTTTGTCCAAGCTCCCCCTCCCCACCCAAATCTTTTAATTATTTTGTTGAGAAGCTCTAGCATTTCTACACTTTGAAGCAGGGACTTGAAATTTTGCAAGGGCATCACCCTGATGACAGGGGTTTGCCTTTTGCCATCCCAATGAAAACTTGCTCAACTTTGGCCAAGTTATAAATTGCAGAGAAAAATATCACATTTTAATGTAACCTTAATTCACCACCCCCTTGTGTGTATGTATTATAATACAAAAAGAACAGGAGTACTTGTGGCACCTTAGAGACTAACAAATTTATAAATTTGTTTTATAAATTTGTTAGTCTCTAAGGTGCCACAAGTACTCCTGTTCTTTTTGTGGATACAGACTAACACGGCTGCTACTTTGAAACCTATTATATAACTAAAAACCTGTATTATAATGTAATGCTATTTTGTCTACAGGATCCCTACCTCGTTCTGTGCACCAGATAGATGGCGCTCTGTGGCAAAGGTGACTGGTGGGAGGGACGCAAAGGGTCAAGTGACCCTCCCCAGGGTCAAGTGCCACCACCAGCCTGGGTGGGGAGAGGAAGGGGCAAGGGCCAGAGCCTGAAGGGAAGAGGTGGGACCAGAGCCATGCTGCCTGGGAGAGCCAGGCACTCTCCCAGGCAGCTGCAGCCGGGAGTGACTCCAGGGCCAGGCTGCCAGGAAGAGCATCCAAATGCCAGGGGGAACAGGGCACAATGGGAGGACAGAGCCCCCTCCCCCACGGTAACGTGGGATGGGGACAGTGCGGGGGCCCCAGGCTGGGGGCGGGGAGGAGTCACGTGGGGAGGTCATGTGCTCCTCCGATAGCTGGTGCCCCTCCCACGAGTCGCCTATGTATGAATCAGGAATGTGTAGAGAATCGTGTGGAGGCTGTTGTCCATAAGATCCCTGCTTTATTTGTTACAAAAGTTGGAAGGTGTGTAGCGATAGTATTGAACAGGGGTTCTCAAACTGGGGGTTGGAACTCCACAGGGGGTCACGAGGTTATTACATGGGGGGTTGCGAACTGTTAGCCTCCACCCCAAACCCCACTTTGCCTCCAGCATTTATAATGGTGTTAAATATGTAAAAAAGTGTTTTTAATTTCTAAGGGGGGGGTCGCACACACAGGCTTGCTATGTGAAAGGGGTCACCAGTACAAAAGTTTGAGAACCACTGGTATTGAATGAGGCAGGGGGTTGCAAGAAGCAGGGCCGGCTCCACGCACCAGCCGAGCAAGCTTGTGCTTGGGGCGGCAGATTCCAAGGGGGGGCATTCTGGCTGCCCTTTCTTTTTCTTTTTGGTTTGCCGTTCCAGCCGCCCTGTAGGGGGCAGCGGCGTGGAGGAGGGGAGCACCCTGCAGCAAACTCAGCAGGGCAGCCAGCGTCCTTCCCTCCCAGCCGACCGGAGCAGGGCAGCAAAAAAGCCAGAGCCAGCCCTGGCAAGAAGAGACAACAGGATGGTCTCATAGTCTGGGCAATTGAATGCTGTCCTGGAGAACTGGATTTTATCCCTGCTTCTGTCACAGACATGCTGGGCAAGTCATGTAAACCAAAATTTTCACAGGTGGCTACTTTATTCCTCCTTTTCTGGGTACCCAATTTGAACCCCCCACCCCCACCGCCCGAGGCCTGATTTGCAGGAGTGCTGAGTTCTCCAACTGCATTTGAGTCCATGGGAGCTCTACTGTGAATATATAAAGTGCTAATCACTCTGAAAATTGAACCTTAGTCCTCTTAAATTGGGCACCCACAATTAGTTGATAATTAAAAACAATCTTTCTGCCTCAGTTCCCTATTTGTAAACTGGGGATAATATCACCTCACTTATAGGCATGTTGTGAAGATAAATTCACTGTTTGTAAAGAGCTAAGATATTCTGACGAAAGCACCATAGAAAAGCTCACAAGGAAACTAGTAATTTTGGATTCAACGCAGTGTTTGGACAGCATGCAGTAAATAGTGCACAGGCCCACACACTGAAGAGGATAAAAGGAAGCTTTGAATAGCTACTCATTCATTGAGCACTATCCCTCCTGTGCCCTGAATGAGGCAGGGGTCTTGTGGGGAAGAAGCCCAGGGAAGCACTGTTTTTTAATGTAATTAGTGTATAGATAATGGCCAAGAATAACTCCTTGCATTCTTTACTCCCAAAGCACTTTAAAGGCTATGGGCCAAATTCTATTCTCCATACTCTTGTGTACTTCTATTGAAATCAGTGGGATTGCTCCTATGGGGAAAAACAAATAAGATTTGTCCCTACAGTGCAAACATATTGAAATTGCTTTACAATTGAAATGCAGCTCAGGCATGGGAAGGACTGAGCAAAATGGATACCTTGCACACCAACAGCCAAATTCCCAAGCTGGGTTGTGTCCCTTTTGCCCCACAGAGATGGCACTAAGGGACTGTAATCCAGCTGCAAAGGCCCAGTACAGAGCTCCCTGTAGGAGGAGAACTCCCTGCTGGCAAGTCTCCATTGCAGCTGGGCACTGCACCTCAGGTTGTACTGGGTGCAGTGAGGATGCATGGTGAAGCTCTGCTCTGTCACAACCATCCTCCACTGCCTTAGGGTCCAGTAGCTAGGGTTACCATATTTTGTGCCTCCAAATGGAGGACACTCCACGGGGCCCCAGCCCCGCCCATGCCCACGCCCCAACTCCGCCCCCTCCCCAAAGTCTCCGCCCCCTCCCCTGCTTCCCGCGAACATTTAATTCGCGGGAAGCCTGAAGCAGGTAAGGGGGAGTGTGGGGGGGAGGCGGCTCCAGCCTGGGTCGGCTCGGGCCCTGGGGTGCCGACCACCCCTGGCCCGCCCAGCACTGCCGGCCCCCCGCGGCCCAGCGCACCCCCCGGTGGCTCGGACCGGTTCCCCGACCCGTGGCCCAGCCCCCCCCCCCCCCCCGCTACCCCGGACCGGCTCCCGGCCCCGTGGCCCAGCGCACCCCCCGCTACCCTGGACCGGCCCCGCGGCCCAGCGCACCCCCCCGCGGGCCCGGCCCCCGCGCCCGGCCCGGCACCATGCCCCCGGCCCCGCGACACCGACCCGGCCCCGCACTGGCCCCGGCCAAAGAGGCCCCGGCCGAGCCCTCCCTCCCGATTTTCCCGGACATGCCCGGCTTTTGGGGATTTCCCCCCGGATGGGGATTTGAGCCCCCAAAAGCCGGACGTGTCTGGGAAAATCCGGACGTATGGTAACCCTACCAGTAGCAGAACAAAAATCCGCCTGGCAGCCATTTAATGTATTTGGGGTCAGGCGGGTCTTGAGATTCTGAGCTGGAATCACCTCTCCTCTGCCCTTGTCCTCTTTCTCTGTTCGGCTTTGCTCAGCACAAAAGAGACTAACCCCATAAAAAAGCAATGTGGTGAGGAAACTTTTCGCCAAGGGCACCGGGTAAAACCCAACTCTTAAAGTACTGTGGCCTCTTAAATGCTCACACAGAACCTCAGCTTTAAAAGTACAATTTAAAAAAAAGACAAAAACCAGCACGAAATTTCATGGAAATATAAGAACGTCAATTTCGTGGTCTATGCCTTGTAATGAATGGCAATTGCTTTGATTTTTGGAAATGTTTATAGCTTCATAGATTATGCTTCTCTGGTACCTATTATGGCAAAGAGAACAGTAGCTTATTAACATCACCTCCGTTGCTAGGTGTGTGGTATATGGCAGTAAAAGGAGACACACCTTGAAAACACTACATTGATTTTTCATAATCAAGAGGAAGTATTTAGCAATTCTTGTTACCAGTTCCTTTCTGCAGATTCAGGTATATCTCCATATATTATTATTAACTATCTCATAGAACTGGGAGGTCATTGAGTCCAGCCCCCTGCCTTCACTAGCAGGACCAAGTACTGATTTTCGCCCCAGATCCCTAGGTGGCCCCCTCAAGGATTAAACTCACAACCCTGGGTTTAGCAGGCCAATGCTCAAACCACTGAGCTATCCCTCCCACTTCATTATCATAACTGTAAATGTTTGTCTTCTTTAGTATTGGAGCCAAAGCCTAGCATAGGATTTAGGCACTGCTCAGACTAGGAATAGAGCTATGTGTAACATTTTGTCACAAATCACAGTGAAACTTGCCTGACTTTGGGTTTCACTACAACCTTGAAATGCTGGCAATAGATTTGTTTAATGGTTAATGGAAAGGACTGTCTTTTTAAAATGCACCTAGAGGCCCATCTCTGGTTCTGAGCTGCAAAAAGCACATGAAATTCCAATATCTCCTGTTCATGAAAGCTGCTGGATAATCTTGATAGTTTTGAATGAAGTCACTTGGGGCTAAGATTTTTAAAGCCGTGCAGAGGATTTAGTTGAATTCTAATGGAATGTGAGTAGCTAAATCCCCTGTACTGATTCAAAAATTTAGGGTAAAATCCTGGCCCCATTGAAATGAATGATAAAAGTCCCATTGACATCAGTTGAACCAGGATTTCACCCCTAACCATCAACAACTACGTCTTAAACACAAGACCATCCTTCCTTCTCCTTACATATTATTGGTTGAGTTTGGTGGGGAAAAAAGTCTGGATAAAAATAAGGACTTTTTTTTTTTTAAAGCACAGAATTATTATTATTTAATTATTATATAAGAGATTGGCTAACAATTTTAGCTAACAATTTTAGGTTATGTTTGCACTTTAATGAACCTTTACAGTTTCTTCTCCAATTAGGAATAGAAATACTGAAATGCTGTGAGAGGGGTGGGTCTCAGACTGGATCTAGGAAGTACCTGGAATCTTACAAAATTTCCAGTCCAGTTAACTAGCCTAAAGAGTTTGGATGAGCATTTGAACTTTGGGCTGCTTGCTAGAATGACCAGATGTCCCGATTTTATAGGGACAGTCCTGATTTGTGGGTCTTTTTTTCTTATATGGGCTCCTGTTACCCCCCCCCACCCCCAGCCCCTGTCCTGATTTTTCACACTTGCTGTCTGGTCACTCTAGCTTATCCAAACTTTTGGAGAAGGATCCACCAATTTATTATTAGCTTTAAATCCCATACATCCAAACTGAGGGCTTCTTCCTACACTGAATGAAGCAACACCAACAACTGTATTGTCACTGAATACCATTTACATTATATTGTCCCTATTCACATATCACACTATTCATCTGTGGGAAAACAAAAGACTTCCAGTCATGTTTTTCATCCCTTTATTCTCTCCCAACATTAAAACCCTCAATTACACGTTAAAAGAAAATGGAACTCTGTTTTACAGGGTATACAAAGCCATGTATTTAGTTGGTAATGACTACATAACTATATAGTAACTGCCCAACCTGTACATCACATGATAATTATTCAGCACTTGGAATCTAATGTGATTTGTTTACCATATGTGCTTCAGGTATTTTGGATCTTCAGGTAATGCAGTAGTTTTCCTAAGTAGCAATATAATAATATCACTTGTCTCTAGGAACAGCAGCAATACGCTTTCCCTGCTATGCTAGGTACTATACAAACTTATAAGAAAAAGACAGTAATACTGGCAATTTATGAACTATTAGCATCTCTGCTCTGAAATGTTCATTTTAAACTACTGTTACCAAACCTATTAAAGATACTGTAGGAGGCAGTACAAAAAGTATCAGCAGTTCCTTTTGTGCAGTGATCTGCTTGCTATTTAAAAATTACACTTGCAAGGTATAGCCATATTCATAAAAATGTCCTTGCTTGTCACTAACAGCTGGGAGTATTAGCATTGAAAGTAGTAAATTCAACTTTTAAAATACTGTCCCTCATTTATACTCTTCTATGCTTCACTTAGCTTGATAGTGAACCAAGATTTAGTTTCGTTTTCCATATATAGTCCCATTCATTAAGGGTTTCTGTTTCATTGGAGTTTTTGTTTGTTTGTTTGTTCTCGAACACCAGCACAAAGCTTTGGTGTTTGGGTTTCCCATGGCAAAGAGGAATGTTTAAAAACAAATTTATGAAGAATTTATTGAAGTAGTTCAGCTCAGATCAGGTTTTAAAAACTTTCCCTTCTTCCCTGAGTCTTAGCTTTTGTTTTTGTTGCTGCTGTAGTTGTTTTTACAAACTTCAACTAGAGACTTGAACTGACACTGTGTCCCCTTAAAAGCTGCACATGGTGCTGATAGACGAGTGCTTGCCAAGGCTGCAGGCGTCAGCTGAGCACTGACAAATTCATAGCTGGAAACAAGACCAGCTCACCTGTATGTTAGTGTTGTTCAAGATAGGAGTTGAACATGTAAGAATGTGTTTAGACTCTATAAAATGCTTGTATGTTGCTGCATGCGTTGATTTTACTTATAATGTCTGTATCCTATGATATAAGGTGATATGTAAGTTTTGCTTTATAACTATAAAAATGCCTGCTCTGAACTTGTGAACCCCGGCAGGAGGAGTGGTTTCCCCACCCATCAGGAAGAGCTATCAAAACTTAACTGGGCTATTGTGGAACACCATGACCCAAAGACTGGGTTAATGACCTGCTCACACCCATGAAGGTGCGTCACATAAAAGAGCCCATCCCATCAGCTTGAATGCTGAAAGAAGGGTGATAGAACAAGGACACATGGAAAAAATGTTTCTCTCTGTGTGTCTTTGTGCTGTTTGGACTCTTGCAGGGCTGGAGCTAGGAAACAGAAGCAGAGATTCTCCAGGATCAACCTGGGTTAGCCCTAAAAGACATTCAGTGTTGACTGATTACTACTTCTCTGTCACCTTTTGGTACCATTGACTGTAACTCATTTGTGTATATATGTTGCCTGCTTTAACCTGTAAATAACATCGTATTTCTTTTTCCTATTTAATAAATCCTTAGCTAGGTTACTATAGGATTGGCTACAAGGCTTGCATTTGGTTTTTAAATCTGAGATACAAATTGACCTGGGGTAAGTGACTGGTCTCTTGGGATGGAATACAAACTAAACTTCTGTGATCTTTTTGGTATATGGCAACCAACTATCACTCAGTCCAGCATAGACTGGAATCCCAAAGGGGACTGTCTGTGACTCCATGGGAAGACTGTTACAGTGCTTAAGGAGTTCACACTTGTTACTGGGGTGATGACATTGAATTATAGAACATACCCCCACCAGTTTGGGGTCTCTGCCCTGCTTATTGGCAGTGTGCTCTCTTTGTTTATTTTATTTTATTTCATTTATTTTTGGTGTCTGGGTTGGTGGGCAGTGGGGGAGGATGAGGTGCTATATGTATGGTTCTTATGAATAGGCCAGAACATCTTTTTTTCCTTCCCATCATCATAATGGTAAAGTCAGGGAATTATTTCCCAAATTCTCAATTCAGCAGGTTTTTGTCTCTCCCTCCCCCCACACACACATACACACTTTCTAGTCAGGCTAATATGTTGCTTTAAGGATATGTTTTTACTATATTTACTCACGTTGCTTGGCAGTCTATTGTTGGGAGGCTATATACTTTTAGTATGGGTAACCACTAAATGCTGTGAACTTCTAGAAAAGTGAATCTTGAGTCTGGTGTTAATGACTTTAAACGTATTTTATGTAAATTTTAAAGCTCATGAAGATGTCTCCATTTCACAGAAATGGAAACTGAATAATACCTACTATCTAGGTAGATCGCTCCCTTTCCCCCTCCATTGGTTAATCTTCAAACACTTTATAAAGAAGTAGCAGCATATATCCCCAGTTTTATAGCTGGGGGAGCAGAGAGACACAGCATACCTCTCAAATGTCCATTGTTTTGAGGGGTGTCACTCATTATAGATTTAAATCAACTTTCCTTCCACACAAATTTGTTGTCTCCCCTTCTTTACTTCTATTTTTGAGAGTTATTAACTTCAGAAATAATGGTGAAATAGAGGTAATAGAGTCATTTACGCTAAAGGAAGGAACCCCATGTCATTTAAAGTTTCCTGGACAAAATATTTTACTGTGTCCATCGTTTTGGATCTTTTTACCTCATTTGAGTTTTGTCAGATTGAGAGGGATCAAGCAAAGATATGATAAAATGCAGGTCTCTACCCTGTGCCTCTCCACGGGACTACAATTGCCTCTGTGCAGCACAACTATAGTCTGGCTAATTACCAGCAATCTCAGCCCATCAATGTGCTTCAAACCTCCTCTGTCAGCCTGAATAGACACTCTTCATGTCGATTCAATCATTAACCTCTCTGCTGAGACCATGACTATGATGCCAGTTATGGTGCAGACCACTGTCTATTAGGGACTAGAGTGATCCCACCAGATCATTTTGACGTAGGCCGCCGTAATGCCATGAGAAGGCAATTACTTTTGCTCTCTACCAACCTTGAAGCTGGATTAACTGGTGACCTAGAGGTAAAAGGCTGTGTATCCCATTTCCAATCCTTTAAGCCACCCAGTCGTATTTAATGCGGGTTTTAATGTTGATTTATGTTCATTGTCTTGGGGAGAAGACAAATATCTGAATACAATTAAATTAATTTGGAACAGTGTATAACAAACAAGTGGGGGTACGCTACAGCCAGAGACACACACACAATTTATCCATTTTAATTAAAAGCAGCCCTCTATCTCTTCCCCTCCCCCCCCATTCCTCCTCTTTTCATCTACTTTGATGATGATAACTTGAAAATTTAGGTCCTGATTCTTATTTACATTAAGGCCCCTTTACACCAATCTGGAAGGATGCAGGGGCCTCAGAGTGAGTGTAAAATCTCATTTTAAGGCTCCTTTGCCCTGCCATAGTGGTGTATAGGGGCTTTAGTATAAATGAGAATCGGGTCTGCGCTATCTACCTTTTAATTGCATATAGCGTGAGTAAATATGTAGAGCTCCAGAATCCCTCCCAGCTGCTTGCTGTTTAATGCTCTTATCTCACAAAGTGTAAATAGGAGACATAATTAATTACTCTGCAGTTACATGACAAGTCTCATAAAAGTTCCATCTCAGAGGAGCCTATTATTTATCAGATTGTGATGTGAAATTACTTCTGTAATGGATGGAGAACACCCAGAAGATAGGGTGGTTTAAAAAAAAAAAAAAATCATTTGTAAACTGTTCCATCCCTAATAGTCATACTTGGCTGAAGAACATACATAAAGAAGTGAGGATTAGTGGCATCAACCTTGTAATTACAACTGGCTGATTGCTTACTGGAAGATACACAAAGCATTTATTTAATTTTTTTCTAATTAAATGTACTACCTGTAAGAGCAGTCAGATTATTCTCTCTGAATTCCTCTTATATCCACAGTGAGCTTACAGCTTGGGTAGCATGAGTGCAAGGCTCCACCCCCCCCCCCCCCAACATACTGGAGTCCTGACCTGGAGGGCATTTTCTAGGGGCAAAAAGGTACTTTAGTTTCAATGTTAATTTCTTCAGATAGCTTCCGTTGTTATAGAGAGATGGCAGACTTTGCATAGTTAAGGACCAGATTCTGCAATCAGATCTGTGTGGGCAGATCCCTGTGCTGATGTGGAACCCTGACAATTTCACTGAGACCCCACATGGGTCTTTCTATGTGAATCTGATTGCAGGCTATCTTTCCAGTTCCCGGATTTTAACCCCTCCGTACTTTCTAAATTTTTCTCAAAAGTTCCTTTGTGCATGAAATTTCACATAGGTTTTCCTCTGACTATACATCTCAAAAATTTGTACTGTGAGGTATGGGCAGAAAAATAATAGCCGTGATTAACGTTTTAAGAGCATTCTAATGCTTGTTTTTTTGTTTTTTTGTTTTTAATTTGTGATGCGTAGCTCAGAAACTGAGCACACTAGAAACTTCAAGTGTTTCTTAACCAAGATTCTGGCAGAAAATCCTAGTGTGTATTGTTTTCTAAAAGAATAGGTGTAAAATTGTGGATGTTTTTCATTAAGGAGTTTTAAATGGGTAAACATTGAGCTTTAATTTTGATCTTACTCCTACAGTACCTGTGTCAGTGGATTTAGGCCATTAAAATCAGGCTCTTGATTAACGCTTTGAGCTTTGGCCTGCTAAACCCATAGTTGTGAGTTCAATCCTTGAGGGGGCCATTTGGGGATTTAGTTGGGGATTGGTCCTGCTTTGAGCAGGGGATTGGACTAGATGACCTCCTGAGGTCCCTTCCAACTCTGATATTCTATAATCTTTGCCAAAGGTCTAGGAGTGACCTGAGCTTTCGCTAAATAGGTCTCTGGGTGAAAACGTGACTGTATTGAAGTCAATGGGAGTTTCCCCCATAGGTCTTTCCTGTGCAAGCAGCCTTTAAAATGTGAACTAATTTCAAAGATGGTTTGGCATAATTATTCTTCTAACATCTTCCTCCAGCTGTCCTGCCTGCCTTGCAATTCCTTACCCACTCCCCCAGGCAACAAAGCCATGGTGATCTTGTTTCTAAAAGCTTTTTTTCATGAGCTATGGAAACTCACTGGCAAGCTTATTGAAACATCGTTAATACGCGGTAACTTCAAAAAGTTAGTCAGGAAATTCATAGTTAAATATCCATAAACAGTCTGTGTTCTGCCATCACCCATTCTCTGCCTAACGATACTGAAAATGGAGTGATTGGGATCGCCTCTTTGCTGGAATTATCATTTTGGCTCCATTTCATCCAGTTCAACTGCCATCTCATAGGTACAGATCTGCAATTCATGCCATCCAGACACAGATCACCCTCCAATTCAATTGCCCACTGATGTCTAGAAACATCAGCTTCTCATAGTCCTTCCCTCCATGCTGTCTCATGACACATTATGCACCTCTACTCACTGGATTAGTAAATGTTTTATCCACCCTCCTTACTCTCACTAAGGCTCTGGATGGGCGTCCACCCTTCTTTGGCTTCCATTTTTATATTCCACAAAGCACCAATCTACCTCAATGAAAATGAACTGCTCTCTTACCTCCCGCTAGCCTTTGTAGAGACTACAGTCATCTCATTACCAAACAGCAGGCCAGATGTTAAAAGCAGCAGTATTGGGTTTGGGGAAAATAAATTCTGGGAGGATCCCATCAGAGATTCCTTCGCATTAGAGACATGGTTTGTACCTTATCTCCCTGCCTTCTCTGTTAAGGGTCCTGTAGGACATGTAAGAGACTAGGTTCATCCATGTGGAGGCTGTGTCCCCCTACAGTGGCTTTGGCGATCAGCAATGCTCTCCTTTCCCTGGAAGCATGATTCTATTGGAGTTGTGCTAGCCAGGACTGGAAGCGGATGGTGTGCATCCCCTGATCAGCCCTGTCCAGTCACCTCTCTTCCACAGCATGACCCCGGGAGCTGAGGAGAGGACACGAGGAGGATCCAGTAATGTTGCAAAAGCAGCTATGCTTCCCCCAAATCCTGACCTTCTACCTCTCTCTCCCTGCATGGGGATATTTGCATGTGGGAGACCCATATGCAGATTGTTGAGAATGATCTGGCTCCTTGTTAGGAGAAAAGCACTTCAGCAGATACCTGCAGTATTATAGCAGATATGTACACAAAGCAAGAGACACATCTGATACCTCTTTATCCTTTTCAAGCAGCTAAGTGAAGTAGAAGAAACATTTTACATAGTAGAAATTAAAATAAAAACTAGCCTGATGCAATAACAAGATGTCCAAAGCAAATTGTAGTTATGAAGAGATTTGTCAGCTCAGCTTATAATGAAATGGGGACCCCGGAAGTCAAATGATTTAAGCTCCCAGGAGAAAAAAATGATGAGGCTGAAACAACCCAAGACCCACTTGAATATTACAGAGTAAGAGGAAACAACTGATAAATGACCTTCTATCTGCATACCAGTGCATGATCATGGCTGTGGTCCAAATAGCTTAAGGGCATTAGGTACCTAAATTCCACTGAAATTCAGTGGGAGCTGGCAGTCTGATTTCCTTAGATGCCTCTGAAAAATCTCATCCTGTGTGAAACTCAGACACATTGGGCCACATCCATCCCTGGTGTAACACTGTTGCATTCAGTGGGCTTTGTTCTGTGCCCAGGATTTTGACCCTAGAGTAACTGTTTTCTCAGGGTTTAAATAGATGGCATCAAAGGATGTGTGACGAGGTTTTATTATTATTAAAACTGCATTGATGTGACCCCAAGAGCACCCCAATGCCAGAAGGAAAGGGGCTCCCCAATATGTAGCAGCCTCAAGTGTACTGAGCAGCTGAGTGTACCAACCCATTGTCGTCCTAATCTGTATCTAAAAGGTGTCATGTGAGGGATCTCTTGTGATCCAGTAAAACTTGGGTCATTAATATTATTGTGTAGTGTGTGTGTGGGTGATCTATGATGTATGTACTAGAAATAAGTTCGTAAAATGTGTTTGGCAGGTAGAGCTTAATTCCTCCCCCCCTCCCCCCGGAGACTAGAATGTGGTCCTGCCTGCTTGAATGTGTCTGCAATGTAAATTGAGCTAGAGAGAGCAATAGAAGTACATTTACATAAAAGGTAAACAAACCATCAAACTAGTGAGCAAGGGGAGATAGCCACCTAACTATCTTGGCAGGGGGACAGGAGTGCAAAACTTAACATGGCATCAGCTTCCTGGTGGACACAGCAAGTTGAGCTCCAGGAAGGCTTCCTGACTTTGAAAATTAAGATAAAACTTTGAGGATATAATATAAGGAGAGAGGGAAACACCTTTTGGGAGTCCTTTGGCTGAGGAAACAAAGAAACCCTGAGCTTTGGGCTCCGCCTTAGATCCTGGCTAAAACTAGGCTGCCATGCTGATAAATTGACTGTGGTGAGAAAATTACTTTGAACAAAAGACTCTAGTTTGTTAAATTAGGTTTTGGTCTTCGAAGTATCTTTTTAAGTTTGTTAATTTGTAACCATTTCTATCCTAACCCCTTCTACTTCAAGTCATTTAAGTATTTGTTCTTTGTTAATCAACTTAAATCTTGTTTTATCACACACCTGTTCAGTACAGTCTTACAAACGGAAAGAATAAAGTCCTCAGCTAAACTAATAGGTTGGTGCTGTGTACTGTCTCTTTAAAGGAGCAGCAACGTTGCTAAGGTTTTGTGAGTTCTACAGCGAGGGGGGGTGAGCACTGCAGAGGAGACAGTTTGGGGTAGACTCAAGACTGGAAGGGCTGTTGTTGGTGTCACCTTGCAAGGAGTAACCAGCCTAACAAGCTGCTGGTGTCTGGGCTCTGAGCAAAAGCTGAACAGTACAGAAGCATTCAAGGCTACAGGGCAGGTTGTGGCACAGCCCCGTACTTGTCCGGGTGAACTCCCAAAATGTCTCAATCATTTTTTAGTTTTGCTACTATAGTTTTGCTACAGAATCCTATTTATAACTAGGAAAGGGAGAACCACTGACTGAGAAACTAAAAATCCACTCACTCCTTCAGCTGTCAAAGAACACTTTATGAGCGTCTGAGTTTTCTGTCATTGTATATACATTTACATCTCTCACCCCAGGCATGAAAATACCAAAAGAATACCTCATGCTAAAGACATACTCTGTTTGTATTTCTGACTTCATTGAAACAAAGAAACATTGGAAATCTTGTGAAGGAAAAGCCACCCTCCTGAGATTTCTACTCTGATTTCTCTTTGAGGTACAAATACTAAATGTCTAGAATAGCTTCTGTTTGGATGTGTTTTTAAAGTCACTTTAAAAGTAGGGCAACCATATGTCCCATTTTGGCCAGGAGAGTCCCCTTTTAAGCTCTGTCGTGGATGTCATGAATTTGTTGGCAAAACTGGGCATTTGTCCTGTTTGCTCCAGCCTGAAAGTTCCTCCGCGCCCCCCTGAGGGCAAGAGCAAACAGGACAAATGCCCAGTTTTGCCAAAAAAACTTGTGACGTCTGTTGCGTTGGCTTGGGCCGGCAATGTCGCCAGGTGGCGCTCCGGCTGGTCCCTGAGCCTTGACTGTCTCTTACCTGGTGTCCCATTTTCAGCTTAGAGAAATATAGTCACCCTATAGTGGATATGATTCCACATCATAACCCTAGATCTGAACACCTCCAGTCTTTGGGGAACATACTGATCCAGATCAAATTTTGTGACTGGCTTCTTTCATTGTAATGGGCCAATCCAAATTCTTTAGGAGAGTTCAAATACCAGCTTAGAGGCTTGAGTCTATTGCTATAATAACCTTAAAATGAAGTTGGGTACTTCTGCCTAGTTACACGGATTTGCCTTATTTCAATTTGATAAATTGCCTTCATCTTCTTGAGAAGGTCACCGATGGGAGGATCAGTATACAATTTTGAAACATTTAATGTGTGTTGTTTTTTGCTAAGAGGCAGGGAGCATACATAAACATAACTGTGCACTTTTAATTATGGTATAAAGCAGCGCCAACTTGTGAGACTACTTCGGCCCTCCTCTGAAGTCAGTAAGAGGCTTGTTGGAGCAAGGATGTAAAATGGAGCCCTGTGAATACAGTTGTCTTTGGGTTTATAGGCAGAAGAATGCAAGGTGATTCACTGAACTAATTGGTGCAGTTCTTTGTCTTTGGGTGGCCAAACTTGAAACCACTCTTGGGGCCAAATCCTGTTTGTCTTTAAAACCCAGGTAAACCCATTGATACCAATAGGATTATCAAGTGGGTAAAATAAGCAGGATGTGACAGAGCACAGTAGTGACACTAGGCATTAGCAGACTAAATAATTGCTTAGGGCCCCAAGCAGCTCAAGGGGGCCCTGATTTAGTATTACCCCCAAAATAAAATTCATTTGATTTAACATGGACTCTTTAACAAGTGTATTAGCATATATTATTTTGTTGTATTTTTGTTTTTGTGGAAATAATGCAATTTGTATTTTTAGGGGCTGGGTGAGAGGTAAAGCCCCCCCCAAATATTTGGTTGGGGGCCCCAATGGACTAGCTCCACCTCTGGCAGGGTATGTGCCATGTTGCTAGCAAATGCCCTGTCCCCTGACAAGGATCCCGGTACCAAACCTGCCTACAAACTTCATGATCCTTCTTCCAGCTGTTGAACTTGCACAAATGATCCAAACTTGCTTCCCAGCTGCTGAACTATTCTGCACACATGCTTGGCATGTAACCTGGGCCTTCTCCCAGATGCCAATTCTTACAGAAAAGTCCTATAGTGTTGAATAGAACAAAAACTTTCTAATGGGTTTTTTTAGAACCACCCTGCAGAATTCAATAGAAAACTAGGAGTGAAATCCTGACCTTACCCCCATTTCAGTCAATGGGGACAGGATTTCATCCTATATTCCCAAATACTGTAAGATTATTCAAAGTACTTATTAAAAGGGTCTCATTCACTGTTAAATCCCTAGGTTTTAAGAGTAATTTCTACAGAGCCCAACTGATTTAATCTCTATTAGATTATATAGGACTGTCCCATTTGAGGAAAGAGAGAGATGACAAGAGAAGTAATGGAGTAAACGGGGTAAATTATGGAAGATGGATGACTTCATAGTTTTGCAGGGAAGCGAGGAAGAGCCACATGGGAGTGGGTTGGGGGTTACTCAGCTGATCTCTTCTGCAATAAAAAGGCTTTGGTGGTGGGTGGAGGAAGAATCAGGATCACCCTAAGTGATATGTGTGGATGTGCTGGGCCGGCCAGAACTCCTGTGTAGGAGGCTCGTAGGTGTTACCGTTGTCCCACGGGATGCAGCAGCACCCAGAAAGCCAGTATAGCTATTACCATGCCTGCCCAGCGATGTTATGGGGGAAGATTCCCTCGCCTCTAACCATTGTGTGCGCGCAGGGCCGGCTTTAGGCCGATTCAGGCGATTCCCCTGAATCGGGCCCCATGCCCTTGCTGCCGCCTGTACACCATACCGGGGCAGCCGGCTTCCCCAGGGGGCAATTTAAAGGGCCTGGGGCTCCAAGCAGGGGCTGGAGCCCGAGGCCCTTTAAATTGCCACCAGAGCCCCACTTCTGGAGCCCTGGGGTAGGGCTGTGGGGCTCTGGGGGCTATTAAAAAGTCCGGGGCTTCCTTTGTTTCTACCGCCTCGGCCCTTTAAATAGCCACGGGAGCCCCGCTGCTTCCCCGGGGTTCCAGCAGCCTCCCTCTTATCCCATGGCAGCTTTCTTTCTTTGTGTTTACACTTAAAGGAAAAACTTTTTCCAAGAGCTATAAATTCCCTGTAGTGGGAATCACACTTTGTTTTGCTGCTTCTGGTTTGAGTAATCCTTTAAAAATGTACAGAAATGGCACTCTTGGTCCAGATCAGCTGGTATGAATTGGCACTGCTTCAGCAACTTCAGAGAGCCATGGCAATTGACAGCAGCTGAGAATCTGGCTCCCTGTGTGCATTTTGGAAAGCAAATCCTCCTTGAAGTCTGAGCGCACACGGGCTATAATTGCAGCAAGGGAGATGGTGGAGTGCTTGAGGATTTGATGATGATGCATCTAATATTTACTAATAAAATGAGTGTTTGCTGTGGCCTGGTATTTTGAGTTCCTACTGTGCACTGCTGCTGTTACGATGGTAATTTGAATCTGCTTTAGTTTGTTTGTGAAACATATTTACTAATTAATTCTGGTGACTGCAGGCTAGATTGTGGCTTTAAGCCACTGTCCTCAGGAGCAGGGTGCAGACTACTACTACTCTCTGCTGTGTTGCTTATGGAGCACCCAAAGGCATGTAACAGAATAAATAAAAAGAGAAGGTCACTGGCCCAAACAATTTATATTCCAGGCCTTGATCTGCAGGCATTGACTAATGGGCACAATGTTCACTGTCAGGAGTACCACTGAAGTCAGCAGGACTCTGCACATTAATGAGCACAATGCCCTGTAGCCAGTGCATGCAGGTTTGGGCCCTAACTTTAGATGTCTCGCAATGAGTGAGAATAACAAACAACTGTCGGAGGTGAGGAGGGGAGGAAGCTTGGGGGAGAAAAGACAAACAATAGGATCACAGTTATTCAGCTTTCACTTAAGCTTGTCTTGGATGAAATCCTACACCTGATGAAGTCAATGGCAAAACGCCTATTGGCGTCAATGAGAATTTTCACCCCTTGATTCCATTGTGTTTCGTTTCTTGTGTGCGCAAATGTAGGTGCGTGTATGTGTAACCCACGGGCAAGAGTATTTTGGCCAACACACCCAGGACATCCAGTGCTAAAAGCAAGACTCTAGCTGATGGCTTGTTACAACTCGTATCCTCTATGGATTGGCATGGGGGAGGAGGGGCAGAGACAGGGAGGAATCTGTAACCCCAATCATCAGTGGGTTTCATACTTGCATGCACACAAGGTTTGCCTGCTCTAGGGCTTTTTGGCAAAAATATACACTGTTGCTGATATCAGTGCAGTCCCACTGGAGGTAGCAATGGTGGAAACCTCAAGCTATATCTATACTTAAAATAGAAGAATTCTTCTATTGACCTAGTGGTATCTGCTCTGAGCGTTAGGTTGGTTTATCTTCAACTCTCGGGGATGTGGATTTTTCACCCCCATACTCCTCCTCTCCCTCCCTCCCCCCAAGAGACAGCTATGCCAACGTAAGTGTTCAGCACAGACTAGCCCCCAGCATACACAAGGCTGAAGAGGCCATCTGTGTTTAAGCCCACAGCTTAGAGAGCTGCTTTGTGGAAGGTTAGACAGTTGTGTTAAATACCCACAGGAGACTTTCAGTGCTCAGCTCCTGCTATTGCTACTGCCAGTGGAACTGCACTGTCATTAAAAATGGTGGAAAATCTTTGCTAAGAAAAACCACTAATATAAACATAGCCAAACAGCTTGCCGCTTACAGATGACATGGAAGAAATGTTTCTTTTTGTTTTTGTTTTTTAAAGGGATTGGAATGAGGAGAGGATGTTGACTTGACACTCCATGCATGATCAATGAGCCAAGATTTTTCAAAGTTATTTGGGATGCCTCCACTTGTAAGCCATTTTTAATAGTACCTGATTTTCAGGGGTGGGTGCTCAGCTCTTTGCTATCTCAGATTAGGCACCCAAAATCACTAGTCACTGACCATTATTTTTCATTGGTATTGTTGTAGCTCCCACTATGCATTAAGCTCTGTTGCCTGACCCTTTCCAAATCCCTGCCTGGAAGGAGCAATGTGTAAGGGGCAACAATTTGTGGAGCACTGGGAGAATGAACAGAGAATTGAGGAAGTTCTGACATGGCTCCATATTTCTCAGTCTGGCTCCAGTGTTGTTCTGGTGCATTGCTTTTGTTGAAAGTGTTCCATCTATGCTTGCAGTCCTATTACGTATTCTATGTTCTTTTAACAGAAAAAAAATCAAGGAATAAACAGTGGATTAAGGTGGGGGGGCTCCTTTCTTCACCATATTTAGTAAACTCTTTTTTAGGGGTATATAGGTGTCTACTCACTGAGTCATATTTCATTCACATATACTTTTTGCAGCTATTTTCTTTTTCATTACCAGGGCAGAAAAGTTCATCTATTGAAGAGCTAGATAGAAAATAAGGCATCTCAAGTCTGATCTTGCATTCTTTGCACATCCAAATTCTCACTGATGGCATGAGGTAATTGGGTGCAAAATGAATTCAGGCTGAGGTCCATAGCCAGAACATTGTAAGAATTTAAAAATCAAGCAGAATAAGTGGATCTCCGCTAACAAACTGATGGTAAGCATAACTCTCGTAGATAATCCGATTAACATGACAGAAGACCCTGAAAACAGTGACAGAATAAAGGTTCATTTCTTACGCATAGTAAACCTTGAATATAATAGTCTACCGAACATCAAAGATGTGCCTAATGTCATTATCTAAGCCAGGGATGTTTGGTATCACATCTGTGTCTATACTTTTAAACCTACTGAAGAAATTGCATATCTAAAATGCTTTCCAAAAGAACCTCATCACCAACGACAGGCTGCAGGCACCCAAGGTATCTGTGCTTGATGCAATTCTGCATTCCATTTAAGAGAGTGCTTGTTTTTGCTCAATCACCCTGTTTGGAAAAGATACTAGTGTAGTGTGATAACTGGAGTTAAACCATGATGGAAGGCTTTATCCATCTGAACCAGCTCCCAGGGTGATATAAAATGAAATAAAATTTGTAAACAGCAGCAACCGTTTATACATTTATTTGAACCGGACAGAGTAGAAAGGAAAGACATTCTTCTGGAAGTGTTTTCGTCTGATAAAATATTTATGCACGACATGCACAGCCCACTTGATTAGGCCTTTCAAGAGCAGAATTAAGATTTTCTTCTTTGCTGAAACAGCATAAAAAGAAGAAAACATAAATGCATGAGTCTATTTTCCCCCCCCCCCTTTAGATGTGACATTCGTAAGTGATGGTCAAATGCAAATTCCCAAAGGTACATTCTTTTGCGGGGGGGAGTAGCTTGTGCTTAATGTTGGGACTCGGGGCATCTGGGTTCAATTCTTCTATTTGCTTCAGAAGTCCTGGGCGAACCATTTAATCTTGCTGTGGTAAAATGGTGCAGAGCAGGTAAATTAGATATACTACAGATATCCAAATGAGCAATGGTGCAAAGCTTCTAGGAAAAAAGACTGCTTTCTCCAGGCTTGATCCTGCAACTCTTCAGTCTGTCAGCGAGGGAAGTCAACACGAATATAGCATGCATGATTAGTGCTGTTGAGTCAGGGCTGTAGGGGTGCCAAGAGGGCTAGAGGGGGGAGTCATCCTTCATTTCAGCTGAAGATTGCATTCATGTAGGGGAGGGAGGGCGGAATTTCCAGTGAGCAGAGTTTGTTTCTGTATGAAATGTCAATACATTCTTTTCAGGCCAGTTGCATACATGTCATTCACACTCTGTGTCTTTTGTGGGTTTCTGAACAATCCTCCTCCAGTGACCCAATAATAAGTAATTACCTCTCCTACTCGCTGTTTAATGATGTTTGTATTTTACATGGAACAGCTGTGCTGCACTTGCTGCTGTGGCCGAAATTAAATATGCCTGCTGGCCTTCACCTCAAAATAGGCCTGATGCTGTAGGGTGCTGAGTGCCCCTGGAAAGTTCTAGATGGCTTTCTAAAGGTACCTTTACGCTGCAAATGAAGATATGATTGCAGATCAGGTAGCCATACCTGTGCTGGCTTTAATCTAGCTGGTGCAGGTAACAATAATTGTAAGGATGAAGCAGCATGAACTAGCTGCCCAAGTACAAGTCTGCTATGGATCCTGGGTACATACTTGGATTGCTGGTACATCAGCATCTGTGTCTGCACTGTTATTGTTATCTATGCTAGATAGATAGATAGATAGATAGATTAAAACTGGCATGAGTATGGCTTGCACTAGTCCATGTTTCCATTTGCAGTGTAGATGTATCCTGAAAAATATTCTCTAGGTCAACGACCATAAGATATTGGGCTAGATGCAAGAATTCACTGGGTGAAATCTCTGGCCTCTGTTGTGCATAGGGTGACCAGATGTCCTGATTTTTGGGTCTTTTTCTTATATAGGCTCCTATTACCCTCCCACCCCCATCCTGATTTTTCACATTTGCTGTCTGGTCACCCTAGTTGTGCAAGAGGTCGGACAAGGTGATCCAGCCTTAAATCTATGAATTCCCACCAGTTGGAGGGCACTCAACACCTCACAGAAGGTGTCTTGCAGGATTGGACATTAAGTCCAATCCACAGGCAATTTTTGAATGTTTTGGTTTAAAAGCAGAGTGCGCACACTGAATACTCGTTCATTTTGTTGCAGGTTCTTGATGATGTATTCTCTTTTCCAAGTTTGTAGTGTGTGTGTGTGTGTGTGTGTGTGTGTGTGTGTGTGTGCTCTTTGATATGGATTCCTTAAGTCCTGCTTCTTTTCCCTTATCATTCTCCTCTTATATTCTTCCTGATTGCTATAGAAACAGGGCACAGCATAAGTCCATATACTTTTTGCACAATTTAGCACACTTGCCAAACAAGGCCCCTAAGAGAAAGGAGAACAAAAAGGAACTGAAACACAATTTTCTTTTCTGATATCGGAGGCTGCGGTATAGAAATAATTTAGTAATTGACTGGAAGGTTCTTCTCTAGGTTGCATACAGAGGAAGGAAGGCCTGGTAGTTAAAACAGTGGATTGAGACCAAGGATCTGAGTTAAATGTATAGCTCTCTAACAATCTTCCCTGTGTGGCCTTCGGCAATTTGCTTAGGCCAGGTCTAAAAAATTCTATGCCCTTGAACGTGTAGTTAAGCCGACCTAATTCCCCCAGTTTACACAGTGCTAAGTCAATGAAAGAATTCTTCCATTAACCTAGCTACTACATCTTGGGTAGGTGGGTTAACTATTACAGTGACGGGGGGAGTTCTGTGGCTGTGAGTGTCTACACTGAACCTCTACAGTGGCGCAGCTGCAGCGGTTTAAGGGTAGACATAGCCTTAGGGCATGGCTACACTTGCAGATGTAGAGCACTTTGAGTTAAACCAGCCTTCGTAGAGCGCAGTAGGGAAAGCGCTGCAGTCTGTCCACACTGACAGCTGCAAGCGCACTGGCATGGCCACACTAGCAGCTCTTGCAACGGCCACAGAGAGCAGTACATTGTGGTAGCTATCCCAGCATACAAGTGGCTGCAATGTGCTTTTCAAAAGGGGATGGGTGGGGTGTGACAGGGAGTAAATTGTGTGTATGTGGGGGGAGAGAGTGGGTTTTTGGGGGGCTGAGAGCATGTCAGCATGCTGTCTTGTAAGTTCAGACAGCAGCAAATCCCCTCTCCCCCAGCCTCTCTCTTTCACACAGCATTCTGTAGTAATGGTTGCTTTACCTCGGAGCAGATAAGCAGCCGGCTGTCAGAAATGGAGCTTTCAAAGGGCATATCCGCATTCTTGCAGTGATTCCAAAACAATGACAAGAGTGGCCACTTGACTTAAGGGGATTATGGGACATTTCCGGAGGCTGATCAGAGCGCAGTAATGCAACACCTCGTTCACACTGACGCCCGGGCGTTTCAGCCAATGCGAACCAAGCGTTAATCTTCTCGCCGAGGTGGAGTACCAAGAGCGCTCTAGCCCTGGAGTCAGAGCGCTGTATGTGCCTATGGCAAATAATATGCTGGGATGCAGCTACTGACAGGTTGTCAGGCTTAGAGAAGCAAAGGTGGTGGCCGTTCTTTAAGCAGGCAGAGGTTCAAACCCAGTCCCTTAATAAACAAGCTCTTGACATTGGAGTGCTCACCATTGTTGCCCAGTCCTAAAGTCCCCTCAACCCTCACCTCTTTGTTACTGGGGAAGGTGACCAAGAGCTAATGACTATTCCTGGAGCACTTGGACACACCTTGGGCAAATTCCAACCACCCTCTGGAGTTGAGACAGCACTTGTCATTCATGAATAACCTGCTGGTTTTTGATCTGGTGCAGTTGACCATTAGGATACAGTTGCTTCAGCAACTCAGATTTCATTGATTTGTATGGAATTAGCAGTTAAAGCCTTACTTAAGAGAAGGCAGGCAGTCATGCAGTTGCCAACATCAAATCGTTGAGAGGTCTAACCCTGTAGCATTTTCTCAAGCACCTGGCCTGTCTATCATCTCTGTAGCTGAGCTCCTCATGACGTCTCTATGGAGCAAAGGCGTTATCTTCATTTTACAGATGAATAAATAGAGGCAGAGAATTGTAGAATTTTCTTTTTTAAAAACTCATGTGGGTTAGCGTGATGCTGATGGGAGGCTTCATAGTCACAAGGGGCCGAGCGCACATCTTCTGAGTGCTCCATCCACTAGTCTCTCCTTCCTGCCTATTTTAGCCACAGGGCATATAAATTCAGGGGGTTACAGAATGGCTTTTTTTTTTTTTTAATTTTTATTTTTTTAATTTTTTTTTTTATTAAACTGAAGTGTGTTAGGGTGATAGTTGTGTATGCTTCTTTTAGGTGATGGTTTGTTTGTGTTCGGTGAGAGCTACTGCCGCTTCAGTCCGGGGGCGGCTCTATGTATTTTGCCGCCCCAAGCACAGCAGTCAGGCGGCTTTCGGTGGCGCGCCGGCGGGAGGTCCGGCTGGTAACGCGGATTTGGCAGCATGCCTGCAGGAGGTCCGCCGGTCCCGTGGCTTCAGCGTACCCGCCACCGAAACTGTGTTACCAGCCGGACCTCCTGCAGGCACACCACCAAAGGCTGCCTGACTTCCGCCCTCACGGAGACCGGCAGGCCGCCCCCCGCTGCTTGCCGCCCCAGGCACGCGGTTGGTGTGCTGGTGCCTGGAGCTGCCCCTGCTTCAGGCTATTCTCCTGCAAGGAGGTTTAAGGTGAACAATCTGTGGGTGATAGGATAAAGAATGAGTATTTACATACTCCTCAAACCCTCTTGTTACAACTGCTCAAATGTATGTTTACCACATTTGGAGGAAGCTGGTGATGTTTGAGAGTGGAAAAGAACAATTGAAATAAAGATGTTCTAAGGGCCTATTTACAGATTCTATTGTCTGGATTTGGACAAGGATTAAAGGTGTGTGGTTGGATCATGTTAACTAGCTTGATTTAAATAACACCTTCTGTAGATGTGACCTTGAAAGTGTTTTTGCAAAGAGGAAGTTAACACGTGATTGCCTTGTGACACTGGCTGCCAGTTCTTGCCAAGACTGCAGGCATTAGCTAAGAACTGACAGACTCATAGCTGGAGACCAGACTAGTTCACTTGCATGATAGTTTTGCTCAAAACAGGTATTAATCTTACAAGAATGTATTTAGTATTTAAACCCTATTAAATGCTTGTAAGTTGCTGTGTGCATTAATCTCACTTGTAATGTCTGTATTCCATACTCTGAGAAAATATATAAGTTTTGCTTTATAACTTTGCTCTGAACCTGTGAATCCAGGCATGGGAATCATCCCCACCCTCACCTATCCAGGAGGACTATCAAAATTTAAGTGGGCCATCATAAGATGAAAAGCTTTGTTAATTGCCCCATTCACCCATGGAGAATATGTGCAGAAGGCCTCGAACCATCACTTTGAATACTGGAAGCGGGAAACAAAAATAGGTGACATGAAGATTTTTCATCTCTTTGCTGTTTGAACTCTGAGGGCCAGAGACCCTGAGAGTCTGCCTCCTGGGTCTGCCCTGAAAGACACTTTGAATTGACCGACCACTACAACTCTGTCACTCATACGATTTAGATTGCAACTCATTTGTGCATATGTTTGCTTGCTTTAACCTGTAAATAATTCTTATTTCTCTTCACTAGTTAATCAACCTTTAGATAGTTTATTACGGGATTGGCTAGAGGCGTTGTCTTTGGTATAAGCTCTGGGGTATCAGTTGAACTGGGCTTAGTGACTGGTCTCTTGGGACTGGAAGGAACCTGAATGTTGTGTGATTGTGTGTGATTGATTGTGATTGTGTGTGTGAATGTGAATGGCCGTTTATGACTAAATCCAGTTTTTCTGGGTGGCAAGATAAACTGCAAAGTCTAAAGGGACTGTCTGTGACTCACTGGTAAGACTGTTATAGTGATCCAGGCATTCACATTTATTACTGGCTTGGTAAAATCTAATTATAGATCACACCACCAATTTGAGGTATCTGCTCTGTTTTTGAAAGTCAGCCCTGAGATAGGCACTCATGCTTATGAGCCACTCCAGACAGTGTGACAAGCCTAATCCACTGTAAAATCCTAGTGTAGATCGATTGTCGTTTTACCTCAATTTAGATATCCAAGGTGAACCCTGGGAGGGAGGCTCATGATCTAACACACCATTAAATCCTAGTCTAGACAAAGTCTTACTGACTCAACTTTCCTCACGGAACCTCCATGGCAGTGCTCTATGATGCCCAATGCTGTAGACCTCTATAGTTTTTCATTGCATCAAGAAACTATACAGGTACAGTCTGTGTAATTTGAATGTGTATGTATTAGAACAGCAATTATTTTTTTTAATTTCCAGAAGGTAGGGAAAAGCCATGCAAGTCTTAAAGCTGCATGCCAAACAGGGGCGGCTCTGTTTTTTGCTGCCCCAAGCACGGCAGTCAGGCGGCCTTCGGCGGCATGCCTGTGGGCGATCCACAGTGACGCGGATTCGGCAGCATTTCTGCGGGTGTTCCGCTGGTTCTGCAGCTTCTCGGCGTACCCACCGCCGAATTGCCACCCAAACCGTGGGACTGGTGGACCTCCTGCAGGCACGCCGCCGAAGGCCGCCTGACTGCCGCCCTCACAGTGAGCGGCACGCCGCCCCCCGTGGCTTGCCGCCCCAGGCACACGCTTGCTGCGCTGGTGCCTGGAGCCACTCCGATGCCAAAGTGCACGCTTATGGATGCCTTTCTTATTAGTGAAAAGCACCTGGGAACAGGGTAAAAATCATACATTGTTGAAATACACATTCTAGCTTTCACCTGGCGCATGGATCTGGAGAAAAACCTACGATCGAGAGCCGGGATCTCCTTCTGTGGTGTGTGTTGCTATTTGTTTAAGATACTAAGACATGCTATTTGCTTTGGTATGCAGTGGTCAGACAGGCATGGCTGTGCATGGGATCCCATTGTGCTGGGTGCTGCACAAACAGAACGGCAAGCTCTGCCTCTGAGGGTTAATCAGGCAAAGATAATACCAGTCCTCTCAATCAGCAATATGCCAGCTGCCATTTCACTGAAAATGTAGCAGTGCAGTGATGCAAAGTGGCAGGGCGAAGCAGATCTAGAGCAGAACTCAAACATATGCTAGCGATACTGGAATCAATTTCCATATCTGACCTGTAGGGCAAGAGAAGCTACAAAACAAACAAACAAATCAAACAAAAACAAAAAATCCTTCAGTCAGTAATGCAAGCGATTCAACACTTGTTATTTTTAATTTCAGACTCAGAGTTAACATTTTGGCACAGCACTTCAGCTGATTCCTTCCTTAAGGGAACCTCAGATTTAAATACATGGGGAATTTTTTCATGGATCACTGTGGGTTAGTCCCCTTTTGATCACAGCGTCTGACTGATCTCTGTGTGCAGAGCCACAAACCTTTGATATTCCCAAATCAAATATGCACAGAATAAAAAAAAAATCTCCATTGCAGAAGGTAAATCAGATTATAGTTGACTCCCACAAGATGCAATATTCTTTAATTGCTGCTCACTAATGCTGAGAGAGGTGACAAATTCTTTCCAAACACTTGGGGAAAAAAATCAAATAAATCCTCCTCCACTGTGATCCCTGTGAAAATACTGACTGATTAGTCCCTTCACTTGAAGGAGCATGCAAAGGAATGACCATAAGAAAGTGAGGCCTTGTCTACACTGCAGAGTTTTCTTAACAAAAGTTGTGTCGACACACAAAAAGCGCTATAATAAAAATCAGTGTTGCATGTTCACACTCACTCCCTGTCGGCAGAGCACGTCCATAGGGAGCACTATCATTGACAGTGTGAGCAATGCACTTTGTGTACCTATCGCATAGTCCAGCTCAACACCGTCTGTTGCTAGGCCTTGTGGGAAGGCAGAGCGGATTGCGGTGCATCTTGGGAGCAGGTTCAGTGTCCCATTATGCATTGTTTTCTGTCCCAGCATTCCATGGGTTTGGGTTTTCTGTCCCAGCATTTTTCAATGGCCCTTGTTTGCTGTGCAGCCTGGCATCCTTGTGAGAAGGGCTGGATCCCACACTGCTCTCCTATTCTCTGATAACTGTCATTAAGACATCTCATATGGCAGTGCAGTTAATCATGAAGTTCCTAACTGAAGAAGATTCCCAGTTGCCTGACATGCTGTGTAATATGAATAGAAGCAACTTTCCACAGGTGGGGGTCATTGTAGCAGATATCTCACTACTGAGGGTAAGCAGGGAACTGGGTACATCTACTGCATGCTTGTGGCTTCTGCTCTGGTCCCTATGCTGCTCGCCTGTGTGCTGCTTTGGTCTCTGTACAAGTGATTGCCGAATGGCTGGGAAAGTTTCCTACAACTGGGGAAGGAACAAAACAGCTTTGTCAAGGAACCTTCGGTGGAGGATTGCTGAGTAACTCCGGGAAACTTTCCTGAAGATCTCTCTGGAGGATTCCCATGAGATCTTGGTGTGCATCAACACCTTGTTCCGCTGTACTGGTTAGCTGAATAGGGAAATGTTGAGCACACAGAAACACAACCAGCCTTGTACATTTCTATACCCTGAACCCACCTCCTCACTACAGAAACCACAGCCACTTACCAGGCATCTCCTTTCCCGCTGCTTGTTCGCTGGAGAGTAACTGCTGAGACTGGCTAGGCACCTCCGGAGTAGTGAACAGTTCCTGGCTGCCTGCCTGCCCCACCCATAGATTTGTAGAATTTCAGGTCAGAATGGACTACTAGATCATCTAGACTGACCTTCTGTAAATCATAAATTTCCCCCAGTTATCCCTGTATTGAGTCCATAACCTGTGTTTGACTAAAATGCACCTTATGGACAGGTCAGGGAGCTCGCTCAAGAGCAGCTTGTGGAGTTGGGTAGGCTGCTATTTTGATATCTATCTTTAGAAACTCTTTAAAATATTAAAAGGTAAGCACTGTGTTTTAAAAACTATTAGTTAATGCTTGGGGATTCTCTAGTACATACTGTGACAGACCCAGACCAGTGGGGTACAGGAGTCTGGTAGAGGGCAAATATACTGGTCACTGGATGAGTGGTTTTCTGTTCCCTGAGCGACCAGAGCAGGGGCTGCACTAGAGTAATCAGGAACCTGCTAGAATCAATTAAGGCAGGCTAATCAGGGCACCTGGGCTTTAAAAAGGAGCTCAATTCAATTTCTGGTGCAAGTGTGAGGAGCTGGGAGCAAGAGGTGCAAGGAGCTGAGAGTGAGAGGGTGTGCTGCTGGAGGACTGAGGCGCACAAGCGTTATCAGACACCAGGAGGAAGGTCCTGTGGTGAGAATAAGGAAGATGTTTGGAGGAGGCCATGGGGAAGAAGCCCAGGGAGTTGTAGCTGTCATGCAGCTGTTACAGGAGACACTATAGACAGCTGCAGTCCACAGGGCCCTGGGCTGGAACCCGGAGTAGAGGGTGGGCCCAGGTTCCCCCCAAACCTCCCAATTGACCTGGACTGTGGGTTCTTCCAGAGGGGAAGGTCTCTGGGCTGTTCCCCAACCAATCTCTGAGGCAAGAAAATCCACCAATAAGCACAGGACCCACCAAGATAGAGGAGGAACTTTGTCACAATACATACATTTTTTGTCTGGCAAAGTTTTGGAGGGTGAGCATGAGGGAAGAGGAGGGCATTTCACCAGTAGGGTTCACCATGTTTTTGTTTATCCCCTTTTCCTACTGCAAACTGAATTTTCTGAGTGTTTTTTGACATGGTTGTATTTATATACATCAGAAGAAAATGTCCTTTTCTCCTAGTATCTATTCCCCACCCTTTCTAATGCCCAAGATTTCTTATTTCTCATGGATGTCAACATATTAGTTCCTTAAATCAGTGTATTTGCCTCCCTTATTTTGAAGATTGCTTCTATCAGGCTCCATGGTATGGTCTGGGTGATCTTAACTATGCACAAGTCCATGGGGCCGGATGCGCGGCATCTGAGGGTGCTAAAGGAGTTGGTGGATGGGATTGCAGAGCCATTGGCCATTATCTTGGAAAACTCATGGTGATCGGGGAGGTCCCGGACTGGACCTCCGGGACTGGAAAAAGCCTAATGTAGTGCCCATCTTTAAAAAAGGGAAGGAGGAGGATCCGGGGAACTACAGGCCAGTCAGCCTCACCTCAGTCCCTGGAAAAATCATGGAGCAGGTCCTCAAGGAATTAATTCTGAAGCACTTAGAAGAGAGGAAAGTGATCAGGAACAGTCAGCATGGATTCACCAAGGGCAAGTCATGCCTGATTAACCTAATTGCCTTCTATGAGGAGATAACTGACTCTGTGGATGAGGAGAAAGTAGTGGATGTGTTATTCCTTGACTTTAGCAAAGCTTTTGATATGGTCTCCCACAGTATTCTTGCCACCAAGTTAAAGAAGTATGGGCTGGATGAATGGACTATAAGGTGGATAGAAAGCTGGCTGGATCGTTGGGCTCAACGGTTAGTGATCAATGGCTCCATGTGTAGTTGGCAGCCAGTTTCAAGCGGAGTGCCCCAAGGGTCGGTCCTGTGGCCGGTTTTGTTCAATATCTTCATTAATGATCTGGAGGATGGTGTGGACTGCACTCTCAGCAAGTTTGCAGATGACACTAAACTGGGAGGAGTGGTAGGTACGCTGGAGGGTAGAAATAGGATACAGAGGGACCTAGACAAATTAGAGGATTGGGCCAAAAGAAACCTGATGAGGTTCAACAAGGACAAGTGCAGAGTCCTGCACTTAGGACGGAAGAATCCCATGCACTGTTACAGACTAGGAACCAAATGACTAGGAAGCAGTTCTGCAGAAAAGGACCTAGAGGTTACAGTGGACGAGAAGCTGGATATGAGTCAACAGTGTGCCCTTGTCGCCAAGAAGGCTACCAGCATTTTGGGCTATATAAGTAGGGGCATTGCCAGCAGATCGAGGGACGTGATCATTCCCCTCTATTCGACATTGGTGAGGCCTCATTTGGAGTATGTGTCCAGTTTTGGCCCCACACTACAAGAAGGATGGGGAAAAATTGGAAAGAGTCCAGCGGAGGGCAACAAAAATGATTAGGGGGCTGGAGCACATGACTTATGAGGAGAGGCTGAGGGAACTGGAATTGTTTAGTCTGCAGAAGAGAAGAATGAGGGGGGATTTGATAGCTGCTTTCAACTACCTGAAAGGGGGTTCCAAAGAGGATGGATCTAGACTGTTCTCAATGGTACCTGATGACAGAACAAGTAGGAATGGTCTCAAGTTGTAGTTGGGGAGGTTTAGGTTGGATATTAGGAAAAACTTTTTCACTAGGAGGGCGGTGAAGCACTGGAATGAGTTACCTAGGGAGGTGGTGGAATCTCCTTCCTTAGAGGTTTTTAAGGTCAGGCTTGGCAAAGCCCTGGCTGGGATGATTTAGTTGGGAATTGGTCCTGCTTTGAGCAGGGGCGTGGACTAGATGCCCTCCTGAGGTCCCTTCCAACCCTGATATTCTATGATTTCCATACTTACTAATGTAAAGAGTGTCATTCCCCCATCGTCCTCCAGCGGCTGCTCCATGTAGAGGATAACTGCCTACTACTACTGCATGTAAGCACATGCTTAGTTTTTAGTACATGAGCATCCCATTAACCGCAGCTGGATTACTCATGTGCTGAATTGCTTGGTTGCTTTGGTGGCCAAATGCAGAGGCCTCCACCACTTGAGCTCAAGTACTCTGCTAGAGCGATATCAGTGCTGAAAGTCTTGGCTTCTATCCCTCCCAGTGACTGAATGGTCAGTTATCATGCTGCTCGGATTTCTTTTAAGTTTAATCCCCACAGAATTTCCTGGGTTTCTAATGCTTGGGGTTTTTTGTGTGCTAACTATTGGGTTATTATAAGGATTTTACTAAGCTGCATTCTCAGCCTTAACTTCAATTTAATAGAGAATTTTGTTTGAGAAGAGGTTAGACTTTTAAATCCTTATTTCAACTATTGATGATGATTTAACTTCAGAAGACAGAGGCAAATAAAAAAATATTCGTTGCATCTTGCTCCATGATCCTTAATCAGGCACGAAGCAATAGAACTTAATGGTATTTTATAATAATTCTACAGTACTTTCCATATTAAAGAATCACAAAATGCTTTATAGTTTGTAAACACTGGAAATGCAGCTACCTCTGAAGAGGAGAACTATAATATAACAGATGGGGTGGGGAAAGAAAACTTTCATCGGGACACCATAGCAAAGCACAACTTTCTTTCCTTTTTTTTTTTAAGTGCCATGAAACTTTATCCACACAATCATTTGCTATCTTAACATCCTGTCATTAAAGATTGTGAAGTACTTTGAGATCTACTGAAGAAAAGCACTGTTCTAGGAGCTAGGTATTATTATTTATTATTATAATCAGAAACATGAACTCCTCAGTAAACTACAGAAAAATCAGTTTATTAAGCTTGGAAGAATGAAGGACTAAAAATGATCCTGATAAAATTTGAAGTTTCTAGGGTATCTCAGTGGCTTGAGCCTAATGCTTAGGCAGCTAGGACATTTGCTTTGGCTGTATCTGAGATTGCTTGTCCAAGTGGAATTGGAATGTTTCAGTTCGCTAATTTTCTTTTAATTTCAAAAGTAGCAAATTTTTGTTTTAATAAAACCAAAAACATAATGAAAAAAACCTAAATTGGCCCTGAAACAACAAAAAGCTATTGAAAGGATCAAACAAGAGCTGGGCTCTGATGTACCAACAGGGAAATTATTAATATTATTCTTTATTATTTTGTATTATTGTCCCATCTAGAGGGCCCAACCAAGATCAGAATCCTATTGTGCTAGGCACTGTACAAACACATAGTAAGAGACCAGGCCTTGCCCCCAAAGAATCCAGTCTGAACAGACAAAGGATGGAGGGGAAACATAACTCCCATAGTGTAAAGTCCTAAGGCAGGCACACTCAACATCTGCCATGTTTGGAATGTTGGTTCTTTCCAGGGCTACAATACAGCTGTGACTTTAGAACTCCTTGTAGGATTGGTCAGCAGTGTAGAAGCTCACAGTGTGCATCCAGCTGGTAGAACTCTATATAACAAGAGTATTGGACCTGTTCCTATGTATTCCTGGGTTTACCTCCCACAAGATAGCTTAATATTTGACCAGCTACTGGCTTCGTTTGAGGTCACTTCTGAGAGGCATCCCATAATCCTTCACTCTGCTACATAGAATGTTGCAAAACAAGATTCCAGGAGGATCTGCACAATGACTTTTGAAAAAAGCAACAGAGGGTCCTGTGGCACCTTTAAGACTAACAGAAGTATTGGAGCATAAGCTTTCGTGGGTGAATGCCCACTTCATCAGACATCTGATGAAGTGGGCATTCACCCACGAAAGCTTATGCTCCAATACTNAATTCATGAACCAGCACATTTACAAATTAATTTCAGGATTTCCAACACTGATTGTCCTGCTTTCTTATCTGCTGCATTTTATACTGTGGTAAGACAGACTGTTAGCATTTCTCAAACTCTGGGTCATGACACTGAGGGGAGTTTCCAGGAGTTGCACTGAGAGGCAGCGAGTTGTGGGCCTAAGGTGGTCACCAATAATTGTCTGCAGAGAGAGAGAAAAGGTGAGAGTTTGCTGCCATAAACTGTCTTCCATTAACACACATTTGCTTAGTCACTTGCAACTGGTTCACCTCAGTTTACAGAAGCACCTCAAAAGTCATTTAACAGAGGGGTAGCCGTGTTAGTCTGAATCTGTAAAAAGCAACAGAGGGTCCTGTGGCACCTTTAAGACTAACAGAAGTATTGGAGCATAAGCTTTCGTGGGTGAATGCCCACTTCATCAGATGTCTGATGAAGTGGGCATTCACCCACGAAAGCTTATGCTCCAATACTTCTGTTAGTCTTAAAGGTGCCACAGGACCCTCTGTTGCTTTTTACAGATTCAGACTAACACGGCTACCCCTCTGTTAAATGACTTTTGAGGTGCTTCTGTAAACTGAGGTGAACCAGTTGCAAGTGACTAAGCAAATGTGTGTTAATGGAAGACAGTTTATGGCAGCAAACTCTCACCTTTTCTCTCTCTCTGCAGACAATTATTGGTGACCACCTTAGGCCCACAACTCGCTGCCTCTCAGTGCAACTCCTGGAAACTCCCCTCAGTGTCATGACCCAGAGTTTGAGAAATGCTAACAGTCTGTCTTACCACAGTATAAAATGCAGCAGATAAGAAAGCAGGACAATCAGTGTTGGAAATCCTGAAATTAATTTGTAAATGTGCTGGTTCATGAATTCTTTTAACAGATGTTGGAAGGTAGCTGCTATATATTTTAAAAGGAGTTTAATTGGAACCTCAGTTTGTCTTGCTTTAATTGCACAAAAAGGTGCCCTGAGAGAGAAAACAAAGAGTGGGAAGATTAAGTGGGACAGTCTGTTTGCAATAAAATGGGAAGCTTCTTTAATTAAATCTGCTCAGATTTTGTTAATTTTTTTTTGTCCATCGTTCTACTTCACCATTTAATTTCTGGAGGGAGAGAAGGAAAGTATCATATCTTTAAATGAAAATAATTTGTCTTATTTCTCCTTCTAAGACCCATGAATGCTTGTAAAGTAGCGCCAGTCCTATTGTAGAATCCTGGAATGGAAAATATTTAATCATAAAGATCTTAATCTTATTTAGTCCCTGTTGCCAGGTGGATTTTAGAGTTATTCAGATATGTTAACATATGCTTTGCCCAACGTTGAAATGTTGCCACTTTTGGCAAGTTAACAGCAAACAGCCACACGCTAAAAACTGAAGAACAACATAGGGCCAAATCCTGTTCCATTATTGTAATACAACCCCATTGGCTGAAAAGAAAATCACTGGAAAATGTGGTTCACAGAACCTATGCAGTGAATTTCAGTAGGCAGAATATTACCCAAATTAGTGTGGCTAACTGCACTATTAATGGGATTAATTTCTACAGTCCATAGTGTTTCCCAACACCTCTTATATTTATATAGCACACTTCATCTGAAAGGATCTTAAAACACTTTACAGAGTATGATCCAAATTCTGCTCCAACATAGACTCCCAGAGCTCCATTAACAACCATTGGTTTTCATGGGTGTAACTGGGAACAGATTTTGATGATGCGATTTAAGTAATTCACAAAGAATAAATCTTTTGATGAATCCTGTTTCTCTCATTGTTTGTGGAATATATGTACATTGCTTATGTTTGCCTTGAATTCATTGTGTTCATGAAATCTGCTGAATAACTTTATCAAATAATACTTGGTCCACGGAGGTTTTGTTTGTGAGCAGTTAATTGTGTGAATTCAGTACTTGAAACATATAAGTCATGTTGCTTAGCTCTGATATAGGTACTATGGTGTATTTCCATTCCAGATTGCATAGGCGTAACTCTTAAATTCAACTTTCTTCTTCGGATACTTAATTTTAACAAAGTATTCTCTGGGTTCACTTAAAGTTCACTGTTTCTGCAAACATTTTTGCTAGAATATTTGCTGAAAGTAAAGACAAAAGGGGGACAAACACATACAAAGCAAATGTATTTTTTTTTTTAAATTGCTCAGTTCCTCAAGGATTTTTTTTTTATAGTATCTGCCCATCTCTACTGATCATTTCGCCACCACTAAAATACTGCCATTTCTGGGTGAACTGTGCTACCCATTTAGCATCGGAAAACCTCTCTATATAGGCAAGTGATAAACCATCATAAATATTATTTGTGCTGAGATATTGCCCATCATGCAAAGTGCTATACAAGTATTTAGTAAGAAACAGTTCTTTCCTGCAAGAGTTTACCATGTAAATAGATGAAATAGACAAAGGGTGGGTGAAGACATAGAGGCACAGAAGGATGAAGTGACTTGCCCAAGATAACACAGAAGATCAGTGGCAGAGCTCATCCTAGAACTCAGCTCTCTTGACTCTCAGTGAAGTCCAGTCCCTAGCCACTAGACCACACTGTCTGTCCTTTCTTCTCTTCACTTCTCCAGTCAAAACTAGGTAGTGGATTTTTGGTAGGCAGAATGTAACTACCTAAACTGAAATTTGGCCAGAATGTTGGAGTTAACACCTCATCCGTTATGAAATGCTAGAACTTAATTTACTGATAAATTTTTGATTATAGACACTCAAGGGTCTTCCCCCTTGAGGCAATCTCATCCTTGGTGTAAGCATATAGAACTCAGTTGTGCTGCAATGCAGATTGGCTTGGCCCCTTATAATAATATCTAGCTCTTGTACAGCACTTTTGATCCATAGCTCTCAGTGCTGTACAAAGGAGTTCAGTATCATTATCTCCATTTTACAGATGAGGGGAAAATGAGGCACCCAGAGAGGAATTGACTTGCCCAAGGTCTCACAGGAAACCAAAGCCAAACCCTGTATTTATGCTAATTTCCTATTGGCTTTAGTGAAAATCTTGCCAGAGTAAGAGCTTCACGGTTTTGTCTTTAATTAGTGGAATCAATGGAAATGCCTTCACCCTGACATTTGGACTTTTATCTGGACTGTTGAACATTTCCTTCTGTCTGCTGTAGAATGAAATTCTAAACAGATGGATCACAGAAACCCCCTTTGGGACTGCCACCTGATGTGCAGAGACTACCTCTGAGCCAGTTTTCCCTGGGAGCTTGGGACTTCAGTACCCTGCCTGGTTTCAGCCAGACACGCTAGCCTGCTGCAAACACAGACCCAAGTCTGAACAACATCCCCCAAAAGCTGCAGGCTTAACTGAAAACCGCTTAAGAAGTGTTCCTGTCTCCAACACTCAGGTGCCCAGCTCCCAATGGGGTCCAAACCCCAAATAAACCCGTTTTACCCTGTATAAAGCTTATATAGGGTAAACTCATAAATTGTTCGCTCTCTAACACTGATAGAGAGAGATGCACAGCTGTTTGCCCCCATTCCCACCCCCAGGTATTAATACATACTCTGGGTTAATTAATAAGTAAAAAGTGATTTTATTAAATATAAAAAGTAGGATTTAAGTGGTTCCAAGTAATAACAGACAGAACAAAGTGAATTACCAAGCAAAATAAAATAAAACACACAAGAATATATCATAATATAGTAAGAAAATGATTACAAATGAAATCTCACCCTCAGATGTTCCAGTAAATTTCTTTTACAAACTAGACTCCTCTGGGTCCAGCAATCACTCACACCCCTGTGGTTACTGTCCTTTGTTCCAGTTTCTTTCAGGTAGCCTCTCCACCACCAAAGGATATCTCTTGAGCCAGCTGAAGACAAAATGGAGGGGGTCTCCCAGGACTTTATAGAGACTTTCTCTTGTGAGTGGAGACCCTTTCCTCTCTCCTTTGCAGAATCCAGCTCCAAGATGGAGTTTTGGAGTCACGTGGGCAAGTCACATGTCCATGCATGACTCAGTTTCTTACAAGCCAGGCCACATTCCCAGGAAAGTTCAGATGTGGATTGGCATCTCAAAGTTCATTGTTGGCTTAAGTGTTTCTTGATTGGGCACTTACTGAGAATAGTCTTTTCTCAGGAAGCTGACCAACTGCTTCACTGAGGCTACTTAAAATTAAACAAGTACATAGCTAATATTCATAACTTCAAATACAAAAATGATACATGCATACAAATAGGATAAATATATCCAGTAGAACATAACCTTTACAGAGATATGTTACATGGCATATCTAGCATAAAACACATTCCAGTAATGTCATATTTACATTCATAAGCATATGTCCATAAAGCATTATGGGGTGCAATGTCACAGTGGAATTTCCATAACTATCGGCCGAATCGGGTTAAGGACACTGCTTTCTCACAGGGGCAAATTGGAGGCTTTAGCTATCAGTCAATAATGAGCAACTGCAGCTGTTCTATATGGAATGATGTTGAGCTGACAGCAAAGTTGATCTGACAAAGTAATTAAACAACAGTACATTAAAAGAAGCAGGTACTGTGTGCTATAATGACTTCAGACTTTTTTTTGGCTGTTCCCAACTTTGTCATCCAGTAAGGATGGGAGTTGGGAAGGCTGGTGCATATTGGGTGCCAAGAAAAGCATAATTAGAATGGTTATGCTGAATTGATGTTTTCCTGTGTTCAAAGCCAAAGGTAACATGATGCAGCCACGCTCTACTGATAGACTGTGAGGAACCTAAGAGACTCAACTCTGATGATGTTAAGCCCTTTTCTGTGTGTCTGCACTATAATTTCCCTCTGTTTCTGTCACAACCATGGGACACCCCATGTAGACAGGGCTCTTAGTAAGGTTACCAGATAGCAACTGTGGAAAAAATGGGATGGGGGGGGGGGGTTAATAGGCGCCTATATAAGAAAAAGTCCCAAAAAATGGGACTGTCCCTTTAAAAATGGGACATCTGGTCACCTAGCTCTTAGTAGCCCCTCAGCAATTTAAATATGGTGTTGTCTAACTCTGCTTAGTTCATGTCTCCATGGCATGGTGCTTAAATATATACACTATACTAGTGCTCCAAACAGTGGGATTGAACTGGTGTGAGCAATAATGAAAAACTAATTTCATTTGTCTGGTGACTAGAACAGCTCCTCATACTGTTTCCAGGAGGATGTGTTGTGGGGATGAGGAAGTTGGGGGAAGCTGGGAGACTTCAGCATTTTAGCAGGTGGATTTTTATTTCGAGATGTCTTTTTGCTACCCGTTGCTGGAGGCACTTTTGTCTCTCTTGATCCCTTGGTTTCTTTTTGTTCTTTTTTCCCATCATTTCCTTGGTTTCTGTTTAAAGATGAGCTGCTACTGGAACCCAGGATCCAAATACCCCTGAATGCTGGGGAACTTTAGATCCAGTTCTGAACTCCCTTTACTCAAAAAGAACAGGAGTACTTGTGGCACCTTAGAGACTAACAAATTTATTGGAGCATAAGCTTTCGTGGGCTACAGCCCACTTCTTCGGATGCATATAGAATGGAACATATATTGAGGATATAAAATACACACACAGAGAGAGAGAGAGAGAGAGAGAGAGAGCATGAAGAGGTGGGAACAGGCGTTTCTGCCTCATCTCTAGGTTCTGCATGGCCATATGCACCTCCCTTTCTTTCTCAATCTTTCTCTACCCTTTCTTTCCATTTGTGTCTCTTATCCTGTTCTTGCCTGTGTTGTTTCTCACTTCCTTCCCTTTTGTTTCTAACCCTGCTTCTGAAAAAAGACTAGGAAGCTGACAAGGAGCTTTTTGCACCTAGAGGCTGTCTAGGACTGCAGAATTCTAGATTGCTTGAAACTGCTGGCCCCGCTGGGGGGAAAAAAGCTGTCTGTATGAACAGCATATGGACAGTCCAGTTGTGTGAAGATTCATTTGGAATCTCCCATTGGGGATATATATTAGAAAAGAAGGAGGGCATGGAGAAACTAGGGGATTCCTCTGATCTGGCTCTGTCAGGTTCCCTATGTTGTCCTGGTGACAGGATCACCCGATGGTTTCTGGGATATGGTGACTGTACCTTCAGAAACAGTTTTAAGTCAGCACAGTATCGGCATGCTGTGATGTGGCTTCTGGAGAAGTGAGAGACTTGGCTCAGAGCCTCACGCCACCTCTCTCCAAGTTGGCAGCTCTGTTGTAATTCGTCGCACAGTTTCTGTGGTCCTTGAGAGCTAAACTTGATGGAGGAATGCAGAATTTGTGGGATTTATGAGCAGAGCTTTTTTTTTTTTCTTTTCTTCAGGTTATAAACTGAAAAACTATTAGTTCAACAAATTAAAGATGACTGAGGTGATCCAGATGCTCATGGGGTGTAATGCAAAAACACCATTTCACTCTGAAACGTCACAAGATCACCATAATTAGCACCTATATGGACAAACTCAGCAAAGAGCCCAAGCACTGAAGGGGCCTGGAGGCTGAATTGTCCTGTCACCCTACAGATGGAATACCCCAAGTCAGAGATGAAGCACATTAGTTTGCAGTGGAGAAGAGTGCCCTGAAGTTACATTTACTGTATCTTGTTATGCTTTCAATACATACAGCGCAACTAGATATTAAATGATTTATTTTAGATTAAGGGAAAAAACACTGAGATATCAGTATGTGTCTCCTCTGTAAATGCCAGGTCAGATCGGCCTCACAAGATGGCAGACAGCAGACTTCTGGAAACTTAAAGGCATAGCATGCAGAAAACACATTTGTAATTCTCCTATTCTGTAGATAAATAGATGGCATCAGGCACCATGGCTGTCAATTTTGCACCGTCCTCTCTCCTTTTATCATACAGACACATTCAGATGTTAAGTTGAGAGAGAGTGACAATTGTCAAAGATGCTGCAGGTGATTAAATGGGGAAGAAATTCCCAGTAGGAATCATAGTTCTCATATATTCAGAGCAAAATTCTCATTTCAGATCTGAACTGTTAATCTAGATGTCAGCGTTCCACTTTGGTATACGAAAAGCTAGTATTGATTTTTGCCTGTGTATGCAGGGAGAGCAGCCTGTGGTAGTGAAGATCCTCTGCTGCCTCATAGAATTTTTCCCCTCACATACAACAGTGCAGTTATTTGTTGTGAAAATAATGCCCTAGTCAAACACGCATTTAGCGGTGTCCTTTACACTTCCATAAGCAGTTAAAATGCCATCGTTTAGGTTTCATGTTATTAAAGAAAAAACGGAATGAATGAGCTGCTTGCAAAATGAAAATGTACAGAAATGTTATGATTTAAATATAAAGAATGAAATGAAAATGTGAAGCCTTTTTATAAGGCCAAATATGCTCTGGAGGGGGAAAAAATTGTAATATTAATTACCATTGTCACACAGACCTTTCTCAAGCACTAAACAGGGAAAGTAATCACCTCAGGAAAAATGCTGGTTCATCATTAGCAGAAGAAGAGGAGTGGCAAATGTGGATGAGGTAATCTTTTTATCCAAGATCCAAATTATGAGCCTGAGTCTGAAATCCCAGCAGAGGGCAGACGTCCTTTTGCAGCGATGAGTGTTCTGTTTGAATCAGAACTGCAGACAGGGCTCTAAGAAGGCAGCAGTGAGAACAAGGGAAATCCGCTAGTGCATCACCATATAAGCTATTAATGCAACCCTGATTGCTGGACTAAAATGCTTTGATTAAACAAAAAAACATGGGAATATAATTTGCTGAGGCTATAGAGGCAGGTTTGTACGACCAGTTTGGAAAGCTCACACCCTGGGAAAGAAACCATACGTTTTAAGAACTGGCACTAATGAGTGCCTTACAATTATATTTCCTTGGTTACAAGGCAGTGACAGTAATACTGTGGCTGTTTTGACACAGAAAAGTCTTTGTACGCCAGGCCTGCATTTCATTTCTAATGTCGAGTCCAATTTGCACATGCTCAGATAAAAAACCCTCATAAAGCAAGACATCTGGAAATGGGATTCTTTAATAGAGCAAAATGCATGCACCAAGATAAGGTTCTATCAGTACTTTTCACTGTCAGACCCTATACTTAGGGATGGGTGACCAGTGCAAGAATCCAGCTCTGCTCTGATCAGTGCCACAAGTGAGAGCAGCAGTGTTGAAGCAGATCCTGCTTCTGAACCAGACTATGACTGTTTTAAGGCAATCTGGGATCCTATGTGCATCACAATGTACCCTGCTGCCATGCTGTGATCTCTTCGTCTCTCTCTTCCCACCTCTCCCCCATTTGGAGTGGCAGTGGTGGGGTTGGGGGGGGGAGGATACCTTCCAGACAAGCAGGAACACTGCAGAATGGAGCTCCACTCAGGAGTAGCCGTGAACGTAACAGGGGTCCCTTGAATAGTCATTTATTCCTATTAGGTGAAAAAAAGAATAAAACCACTGCCAAGGCAGGTAACACACAGCAGCTGGAAGCATGCTTCTCAGTGCAGGTAGACAGATCTAGTCTAGCTGCTCACTAAAAATAGCAGTGTGGCCATGGCAGCATGGGTGACAACTTGGGCTAGCCACCTGAGTACATACCAAGAGGCTCAGGTGGATTTATACTTGGGTAGCCAGCCTGAGTTGTCACCCATGGTGCTGCAGCGGTATTGCTATTTTTCTCTTGTTAGCTCAAGCAGAGGTAACACAAGCCTGTCTACCCACGCTGGGAAGCACACTGCCAGCTGCAGTGTAGACATACTCGTAAAGGGGAAGGCAGGGAAGAATCAGTCCCATGGAGGATCACAAACTTGGCATGGTGCTACAGATCCTTCAACTATAAATTAGTCACCACCTAGCTTGGCAGGATTGAAAGCCATTGCTATCATGTTTGTGGCTTCTCTGAAAGGGTATTTTTAATGGATTTATAGAGGACAGAATTCCACAATCCTAAAACCACCACTGTAGCGAGCACTCTGCCATCAAGGACCCCAACTTACCATTGCTCTGCACCTCGCATAGTCATTTATTACACTAGTCCAAACTGGGTGTAAAGCATTTCCCACACTCACTTGGTAGCACTTTATACGGGTTTTGCATTCACTTTGCACAGGTGTAAATGATTACACGGTGTTCCAGGGAACGGTGAAACATGTCCATTGTTTGCATCTCCACACTGAGTTATAACATCCAACGCACAAAAATGATTCCTTCAGAACAGTGTAGGTACGTTGGCAGGGAGCAGGATGGGGAAACCACCGTGACTGCTGCTGTCCAGGGTGGATCTGTTTTGTGCATTGAGGGTGTCAGAATCTAGGGTTCTCGCTGCACCTTAAATTGAAAGCTGTCACACCTTCACTCACATCCCATTGTCCCTTTCACTGCAAAGAGCAAGGTGCTATTCAGTGTGAGTAAGGGTATCGCAATCTGGCCCATTGGGTAGCGATTCATGAGAAACCTATCCTGCCAAAGCAGGAGAATCTAAGAATTTTACACTTGCTGGATCATTTTTGCTCCTGTATAGTAGCCCATTCCCTGTGACATCTGAGGCCACCCACTGACACAGCAGTGCTCATCACTTCGCTGTCTTGGACCCTGTAGGAGAAAACTTTTTGCCATCTCAGTTTCAAAGAACAAAATGGCAAACTTTTCACAATTGCTACTCATAGCTGATGTGCCCCTATCTGGCTGATGCTTTACACCCAGGAAGTTGATTATATTAGCATTCCCACAGCTTGATTGATGTGGTCATTGGCACTACCTGAGGAGGGCAGGAGGAGATTCAATTAGCTTTTACTGACATTCATTATGAACTACCTCAAGCCCAACAGCCTTGAGTATCCCAGGAGAATAATAAAAGTAAGACAGCATTTTTCTTTTTGGCTAGGAGTGAGTTCTTCGTAAAGGCAGTGTAGCAATGGGCAGCTTCTACTGCATAATAAGAGTAGTGCAGTTAATCATGATAGTCTTGGGTAATTATTAATTACTCCAGAGAGGGTCTTTCAGACTGCAGCAAACTTGGCAAAGAGAGAACATTTATACAAAAGCAAACTTTCTTTGCCTGATATCCTTATTTGCTGCTATCTGTTAATAGCAGGGATTCGAGTTTCATTTCCACCAGCACAGATCCCTTGGAGTCTATGATGTTCGACTAATAACGAAGAAAACAAATTTGGTCTGGTAATTGTAGCTCTGGAATTACACAGCCCAGCTCCTGCTGGATCCTATAACAATAATACTTATTTCTTTCACAAAGCACATCTCATCAGTAGCTCTCACAGCAAACACAGACTGATATCAAAGGTATACAGACTGGATATCTTTCTAAAAGATGTCCCATCCATAGCTCAAACAAGATATGGGCTTAATGCATAGACAACTGGATGTGGTTCTTTGGCCTGTGCTATGCAGACCAGACTAGATAATCTGAATGGTTCCTTCTGGCCTTCAAAATCTGAAATCTAAAAACATTATGGGAAGGAGCGGCTACTGAAAGAGGCTGTTATTAATCGAGGACTGCAACTAAGCAAAGATACATGGTAGCAGTGTGTACAGTAGGAGGAGCAAGACCACAAAAGTAAAGGTTCTAGTGGGACAAAAAGTCCCTGTCTAGATTGACCCTATTTTAGCAAAGGCTGCCAGAATTTGAATTACTGGTGGCTTTGAACTGATACTGACCAGGTACATCTTATCGTTCCAGTTAAGATATGATGGTTCTGCAGAATTAAAGCTCACAAAGTGGTGATGAACGTCCTTGTGATGTAAAGTAGGTTGGTTTGATGGAGCTGGCAAAGATTGCTTAATCAATGAGACTTGACAAGGGGCAGGCTTGCTGCAAAATAATCAGGCCTAAGGGACTCCTTTAAGAATACAGCATGAGCAGATGCCTTCCATTCCCCATGGGTGTGTTTATCATATGGGAACAGCACCATGGAGTGGCTATTACCAAACAATTGTTAGTGTTGGAAACACCCTCCTTTTACTGATGAGACCACTTAGAAGCTTCAGCTACTGTACAGCAAAGCAGCCCATTTGCTTACTAATACAAGGGACACTGAGCATTTTACACCTTTGCTCTTTATACTACAGTTCATTCCTATCTGCTTCCAAGCATAATTCAAGATATTGTGCCTGCTTCTCCTATGTCTTACGTTGCTGAGTTGAGGACTAACTTCACTGAAATCAGTGGAGTGTAAGTGGTGTGAAACCTGTGTAAGAGAGGCAGGGCCAGCTCTAGATTTTTTGCCGTCCCAAGCTAAAAAAAAACCACACAAAACCAAAACCTCTGAGAGCGCAACTGCCGAAGCAAAACCTCCCGGAATGCCGCGCCTGGAATTGTGTCGCCCCAAGCATGTGCTTGGTTTGCTGGTGCCTAGAGCCGGTCCTAAAGAGAGGGGAGCATTGGGCCCATTGCTTTTCCCCTAGAAAGCCCTTTTTGGTCTGTGTCCTGGGTAATTCAGACTCACTCACTGTCTGTCTGTCTCTCTCTCAACCATCCCAGCAGTTGAGAGGAGCTGTCTTGCAAACAAACTGTCCCTAGATTTGGATTTTGTAGGACAGGTGATGATTTCTCTAATTTACAATTTGCTTTTTTCTAGTCTGGCCCAGGGTTTGATGGCCTTGTTTACAAACTCAACTGATGTCTCTCATTGCAGGAAAATGTAAAAGAAGTTCTCTGTTCTAAACATGGGAAGAGATAAGATTCTAAAAACTGCTGTCCATCAAAGCATTTGTACTGCTAATATTACTCATGAGCGCATAACAAAAAAGGAGATACAGGTTATTCACAATCCTCTGCCTGCAGATGCCTTTGTCTTCTACCTGCCACAACTCTTGCCACCCACATGGAAGCTTTTCCGCTGATGTTTCCCATCCTGTTCACTTTCTACCTTGTACTTTGACTTGCCGTATTCTTCATCTGTGCTTAGCTGAAGACTTAATGCTTTGTTAAAAACCAATTTCACCACCCATTTTGTAAAACACTTGTAGAAAAAAAAGTTGCTGACATAAGAAGCTTTGTGAATCAGAGTGACTCAGGCTGCTTCAATTTAAAAAATCATTTGTGATGAGCAATTATCCCTTTCTTATAGTAGGTTTGAGTTTTGATTAAAGACACAGTGCATGACATAACATCCCATATGTAGGTAGTCCTTACTCATGCAAATAGTCCTGTTGATTTCATGGAAATAACTTGCACGACTTAGAGTTGTAGGTTTGGGCTCCTTTCTGCCCCCCCTCCCCAGCTTTGAAATTTTGAGGATTTAGTAGGATCTTGTAGAGCACTTTCCAGAATACACCTCTACGCAGAGGCGGTGGAAGAGGGGGGCCCACGGTGTCTGAACTGTGGCACCAATCCCCACACTGCCCCTTCCCCCGAGGCCCTGCTCATGTGCCACCTCTTTCCCCCAGACCCGGCCCCCACAATTGCTCCTATCCCTCTTCACTCACCCTTATGGCTGGTAAAAGTTGGGGGGCATGGCTCCCTGCCCCCCCCATTTCAGCATCTACAAGCATGAATAGATAACAGACCTATATATAGGGCCAAATTTCCCAAAAGCATGGAAATTTGTGTCCTTGGTTCTACATGTACATTGAAAAATATTCATAAATGGCATCTGCATGAGTGCATTGGGCGGCTAATTGCCAAATCACATTGCATGCTGTTTTCCCATGCAAACATAGGGGTTTGTGTGCACAAATAAGTTAACAATACAAACTCCGAGGCCAAATTAAGCACAGCAGCTAAGCGTGTGCTTACTGGCCTGGTAGACAGACATGCGCTAGCTCTGCTTGAGCTAGTGTGCTAAAAATAGCAGTGTGGCCATCGCTAGCCTCCAGAGTCCAAAGCCACTCAATCCTCTGGGTATGTACTTGAGTGGCTAGCCCAAGGTGCCATTCATGGTGCCTCAGCTACCCTGCTATTTTTTAGCACACTAGCTCAAGCAAAGCTACCACATCTGTCAACCCACACTGGGAAACCCCCTTTCAACTGCTCTATAGATGTACCATGCAGCATCTTTGAAAATGTAACCCAGATTATCCAGATTGTCATAATGAAAAGATCCATAAGATTGGGAACTCGGGAGACTGAAAGGAGGAATAGAGACAGGTTACTAGTTTAACTAATTTGGACCCAAAGAATTCAATTAAAGTTATTACTATGTGATGACTGTTTGATGGCTTTATCAAATGATTTGGTTGGGCTCAGTCCATTTCCTGCTGGACTGAGATCTACATCACAAAAACCACCATCGGAATCGGCATCTTGTTGGCAGTCTGAGAAAAGAGGCCACAAACTGAACAAGTAAGGGAGACTAAATTTATCTTATCCAGAGCCACGGTGGTGGTGGTCCTTCCATGTCAGAACTGAGACAGATTGGGTAGCACAAGGGAAGCTTGCACTGCTACTGCCTGTCCTAGGGATAAACAAAGTTACAGTCTTGAGCTGTGAATCTGGCAACTTTCATCAGTATTGAATTGACAATGCAGGGGGAGAAGAGGCTGGGAGAAGTTTTTTTTAAAGGTAGTTTCATATGTATATGCTCAAAGTATATCTTAATTGCAAGTCTCTCTCTCCCCTCTTCAATTTCATCCTTTTCCTCCTGCGGCTGGTATTGTAGAAAAAATATAATGGCTGAGGTATTTATTCCTGAAAACCAGCTAGAATGTTAGTTCAGTACTTAAGTTTTATAATGCTCTTTATGGAATGGGGTCTTTTCTACACCTGTTAAGATGTATCCATTGAATAATGGCACAGTGAGCAACTGTCACTATTGCACCAACATCTTTAGATTAAATTATCTTGGCATTGGTCATTCTGCATAACACAAAATGTCATTTCAGTAGAATATTGACACAGGATCAATACTGCCTGCTTTGAAACTGAAACAAGATTATATTTTCATTGTAATGTTCATTGGATTTTGAGACGATGATAAAGGAAGCAAAGGGATTCAGAGGAATACAAGGGGTGGACCAGAAGGTTTTTCAACCTAATTTTTTTGGTGAATGCCTTAGCATTCAGTATTTATTTTAAAAGCAGGGGAGTACTTTTTTTTGAGACAGTATTCTAGTTTTCTGACATTAACTTGCATATATTTATATGAAATGTGTTGAAACATTTTATTAGTCACTTATGTTAACTGTATAAGTTTTTATAAGATGCTATATGAAAATGACTTAAGGGACCATTTAAGAGACCTACAAATATCAGGGGTTCTCATCTAATGATGACGGAACAGAATGTCCCTCATTATTTTGGAGGGCACTCTAGAGTGGGCACTTCTAAGGATGCAGGTTGCTTAATAAAGGTGGTATTTTATACAACAGTAGAGATGGGACCTGGTCCCAGTCTCCAGTTCCAGATACCCTGGAAGTCTGAGAGGGCCAGGGAAGGCATGTTTGAATTCAAACAGTGATATGAATTTCATGGCTTACCCACTCTCTCTATATAATGGATCACTCCAACCTCTCCCCTCCATGTACGTCTTGGAGCTTCGGCTGATCTGTTATTGTCACATCTGAGAGAGATATTTTGGATCGTAAGAGTGATGATGTATCCATTTATTTCTACTACAAAACAGTATTAGGAAATCCTATATTCTGACTGGTCAACAACCTAGCAACATCTTGGCACAGCATCACAGGTTGGATCTAATTTCTAATTAGAAACTCCTTGGGGGTTGTATTAATTCATCTCAGTGACATAAATTAAAAATATTATCAATCAATTGGCAGTGACACAAATACATACTAAGGAGTCCTTTTGATAGCTTACCTACCCCCAGCAAATCTTGATGGCAGAACTAATGCACTCTCATGCTCCCCCAATTTTTTATAATGTGGTTGTACAACTGTTCTTACTCCCATATTTCTGGAGATAAAATTGCCGATTTTGAGCTCAGTTTCTGGATCCAGTGAGAAAAGGAAGTGGAAAAGTTTTGGGGGTTTTGTTTTTAGGTATGGAGGAGACAGAATAAAAACAGAACATGGAACTTAATAGAAATTAAACTGTTTTTTAAAAAAATAGTTCAAATGACTAGATCTGTAGGTGGCAGGGGCAAGGCTGAATACAGACTCGGGGGGGGGGGGGGGGGGGGGGGGGGGGAAGAGACAAAAGGGGGGGGGGGGGGGGGGGGGGGGGGAAGAAAAAGAGGAAAGAGAGGGAAGAAAAATGTTTTTCTTTTGCCCCCCCCG